>NC_056726.1:944866008-945068377 GCF_019279795.1 Protopterus annectens
GCAAACAAATTTACTGTGCTGCTTGTGCATACAATTGGGGAAGTGTTTTATTTTGGTGCTTGTGCATACGTTCATGGGTGGACAGACTACTGAAAGGGTCGTTGGGGGGGATGTTTCATTTTGGTGCTCATGTGCATATATGGATGGACAGACTACTGAACGAGTGGTGGGGAAAATGTTTCATTTTGATGGACAGGCTGTTGAAGGTTCTTAGGAGGAAATTTATTCATTTGATGGTTGTCTATACATGGACAGACTACTGAAGGTGTCATTGGGGGGATATGTTTCATACTGGTGCTTGTACAAACATTGACTGAATTACTGTAGGGATCTTTAGAGCAAAAGCTTCATTTTTATGTCATTTGGTAGTTGTGCATATATAGGACAGTTTGAGAAAAAAAGTAAACCGTACAGCTACTCTGCTTGATAGGCAGCAATGCAGCAAAGCTACCCTGCTTGATAGGCAGCAATGCAGCAAAGCCAAGCATACTTTTAATGTATATGCTTGATTTTAAAACAATGAGATAGTAAATCCTTCCACAATGACTCACTGAAGCTTAAACCTTTTAAGAATCAGGCCCTCTGAAATTAAGTGTATTTTGGGAGGTGGGCAGGCTTACTGCATCACCATTGAGGGGGCAAGGCACCCACATTCTACAAATTTATATTACTTGGTCATTTGAAAAAAGTAACATGTCTCATGAAAGCTGTGTCGGGGGCATACCTTTAAACCTCTTGGCACAAAAAATATGGACAAAGCCAAAAATAATGGGGTTGAAGGCCCAAAAATTGGAACAGGTTTTAAATATTGCTCTTTTAAAGTTTTAACTTAGAAAGTTGCTAGAATAACAGGATTTGTTTTAGAGTGCAATTTATGAAGGAAATTAAGTCTGAAACACAAGTGTATGCCAGTTTTTACATCGCTGATTTCCCAGAAAGCTTCATATTTTTTAGTTGAAAATCTATTCATTCTGCAAAAATTGGGTGAACTGAGAGGTTATGGACCAGGACTATAAGTCTTCAGCACATTGCTAAATACTCTGAAAGTCTGTTTGTTACCTACGTGAACTAAGGAGAAAAATTAATCAAAAATGTCTTTGTCCAATCGAAAATCAGGCTTCCTTTAAAAAAGCTGTGGTTGTTTGTCTGTACTAGTTAAAAGAATGGCAAATGTGTTGTCACGGCTGGTAAATATGGATCATTGTGGTTTTGTGGAGGGGAGGAAACATTTGACAACATTAGTAAAACAATGATGATCCAGAGGGAAGCAGAATGAAACATCACTGTTATTAGTGGATCTGGGTGCAAAGAAAGCTTCCAGTAAAGTAACTTGGATTTTATTAATAAGGCAGTGGAAGCATTTGCATTCCCTAATAGAATAATAAGGTTAATTAGGAGAATATATGAGGGATTGGATGTGAAAACTAAAGTAGAAAGGTTCCTTTATGATAAGTTTATGTCTGAGCAGAGGAACCAGGCCAGGGTGTCTTCTTTCCCTTTTGTTATTTGCTTTATATTTAAGAAAGTCAGAAATTCAAGGACATAATTGGTATGGTAATCAAAAAAAGTTGGCTTTATTTGTAGACAGTATTATTTAACCATAAAAGGACATTTCTGATTTATACGACATCTTTAAACAGTTTCAAGTCTTTTGGGGATATAAAATTAATGAAGATAAACAAAGGCTATAGCTGTAAGTTATGTACCCACATGTGTGTGTGTGTGTGTGTATGTATGTATATGTGTGTGTGTGTGTATATATATATATATATATATATATATATATATATATATATATATATATAAATAAAGAGGGGGCATGATAAAATGAATTATTTAGGAGTATGGATTAAAAACAGTTATATTATGGCATATGGCAGCTGTGGATATGTGCGAAAAGACTAAACAAAAGCTAATACAAAATCTGAGAAACTGGAAGCTCTTTTTTATGGCTAGCAAGATACAATCATTGAAAATGTTTTTAGTTCCTTCTGTTTTATATACAGGTCAGGCATATTTTTATCAACCAGAGGAGAAGTTGTGGATGATAATAAATAGTTGAACTATTTTATCTTGGAGGGGAAAAGAGTAAGGGTCAAATGGGTTAAGCCAGTCGTTCCATTAGAACAAGATGGTTTAGGATTACTCAATTTGAAGGGCTATTTTAGAGCTAACACAGTGTACAATAACATAAGCATAAAGCTGGAATTAAAAGTGGAAAACGATGATGATGAAGCAGGCAAAATTCAGGAAGTAGGTAGAGAGTGAGGTTTTGGGTTTTGGATACAGATCCTAAAGGAGAATAACAGCCACACACTATTATATTCACTAAGTAGCAGAAAGTATTCTAATAACTAAGATAACACAATAAATGAGATTTTTGCTTATTATTGCAATTAGAAGTACAGAGAATAGGCAAGAGGGGACAGGCATTTACTGGAGAAAACTGGCAAAGGAACCAAGGTGTTAGGAGCAGTAACTAGAGGGAAAGGTAATAGAATGTGGAAAAAGCCAAAAAGACGTGGGCTGTAAGCTAGAGACTGCCTTTCCCTATCCGGGATTGATATCTTGAGAACAGTCAAAGAGAAAGGGATAGGTGAATTCTAAGTGAAAGACCTGCTCTAGTAGAGCTTTTAATTAAATGTAGAACAGAATCTGCTGTTGAAATATGGATAATTAGGGCATATAAAATACTGTACAATAACTTTAGGAATCAACCATTGTAGGTTAAAAAAGATTAGGGGGAGTGAGATTAGATAAGCAATTTGACAGAGTCTAGAAGATTTTGGATTTATGCTTGGAAGAGTTAGCATTCATAAGCATTTTTCCTCTGGATGGCATATGTTGGAAGGTGTATGGGGAAGAAAGTAACTTGGAGCATATATTCTGGGAGTTTAATGAGTTGGCAGACTTTAATAATTCCATACAGACTATTCTGTCAGTAATATTGGGTTACTAATTTGTGTAACTAATGAAATATTTTTTTTTTTTATATACCTGGGATACAAGATATGAATTGCCTAGACATACTAAACGTACTAATACCTTAAGTTAAATTCTGGTGGTTCCAAAAAATTGCTAGAAAATGGAAGTCAAAATTTAGACCAACCTTATTTGAAGTATTGAATATTTTAACAGAGATAAAAAAGTGGAAGCGGGTTCTTTAGAAAGGGGTAGAAGCAAATTACATAGAAAAAAACTAGAAGTTTTGTGAACAATACATGCAGAATAATATTTTGTAAGAGGAAGGTTTAAGAGAAGGTAGAAAATGATCTACTTATTTAATGCTGAAATGATGATAAATATACAAAAGAATATATGTGATGTGTAATGTTTGCAGCAGGGTAATATGTTACTGTGATTTGTTTTATTTTATATAAATATACATTTGCCTGTGTCTTAAGTGATAATTCAATAAAAATGTTAAAATTAAAAAGTGCATGTGTGTGTATGTGTGTGTGTGTGTGTGTATATATATATATATATATATATGTGTGTGTGTGTGTGTGTGTAGATATATATATATATATATATATACACACATATATATATATATGTGTGTGTGTGTGTGTGTATATATGTGTATATATATATATATATATATGTGTGTGTGTGTGTGTGTGTATATATATATATATATATATATATATATATATATATATTACTGAAAACTTCCGAACTGTTAAAAACAAAAACAGAAATCCAATGAATAGATGCTGAGCCAGAACTCATTTGCTGAGCGCTTTCATTCGCTTTATTGGTAACAATCGAACTTCATCAGAGCAAAATGTAATGCATTTGCAATACTGTGCGAGCTTTAAATAGTCTAACTGGTGTAAACCACCATGATTGGTAGATATTCACGCCAATGCAGTAGTTTGGACTAATGAGACACTGCTATAAAACAAAGTTTTATCTGCTAACATCCCTGCCACTGGAGTGCTGTAACTTTTTAGTTGTACCACTTTAATGCACATTTAATGTTGAGATTCTCATTGAGCCCTGGTGGGGTATCTGCTTCAAGGAGGAGTTGCCATCTTAATTCCTTCAGCTCCAGTATACCCCACCAGGGCTCAATGAGAATCTCAACATTAAATGTGCATTAAAGTGGTACAACTAAAAAGTTACAGCACGCCCCCTAGTGGCAGGATGTTAGCAGATAAAACCTTTTGTTTTATAGCAGTGTCTCTCATTAGTCCAAATACTACTGCATTGGCGTAGAATATCTGCCAATCATAGTGAAGTATTTTTTACACCAGTTAGACTATTTAAAGCTCGCACAGTATTGCAAATGCATTACATTTTGCTCTGATGAAGTTCGATTGTTACCAATAAAGCGAACGAAAGCGCTCAGCAAATAAGTTCTGGCTCAGCGTCTATTCATTGGATTTCTGTTTTTGTTTTTAACAGTTCGGAAGTTTTCAGTAGTATAAGTTTATTTCTTCCTAGTCTTATTCGGTTTTGTTTTTCTTATATATATATATATATATATATATATATATATATATATATATATATATATATATATATATGTGTGTGTGTGTGTGTATGTGTATATATATATATATATATATATATATATATATATGTGTGTGTGTGTGTGTGTATATATATATATATATATATATATATATATATATATATATATATATATATATATAATGTATGTGATAATATATGTGTGTGTATGTATGTGTGTATAGATATATATATATATATATATATATACACATATATAAAATGTGTGTATGTATGTATATAGATTATACATGGTTCTCACAAATGTAGCCTGCTTGTGCTCAAAGCTCAGTTATTGCACTATGGTCAAATTTCACCAGTGATTTGGTATCAAGTAACATTTACTCCAGGGGTTATATTCCAAAAGACTTGCTCTCTGTGCAAGTGGCATACAGTAGTGTAAGACCTGTCTGTAAAGCAGTCACTTACTCTGAGAGCAGGTTTTTTGGAATCGGGCCTTAGACATGAGACCTTAATCATTTTGAAACTCTTCCATTTTTAGCGCCTATTTCCAGGGCAAGTCTTCACCATCTAACTGATGACCTCATGAAATTTAAACACCCTTGTCATCTAGATGATTGTACTTCACATTCTGCAATTTCATGGATAAATTCTATGACCACCACCAAGGTAGTATTAAGGCCTCTGTCCTCAGTGCCACATTTAAGAACAAACCCATTTGGCAGAACCCTAGTGTTAACAAACTTTACAATCAGAGGAAGAAACTCCTATCCCATAAAAGCAAACACTCCAACAGCTAGAGAAGAGCTCAAAATAATAAGCAAAGAACTTGGAAACGAGACCTTACATACTCTGGCACTGAGGATATTGACAACATATTAGTGGACATATTCAGCTCAAATGTTACCCCGTATCTTACCCAAATTACTCAGCATTTTTACATTCTACACCACCCCAAAAACCAATATGAGCAAGTCCCAAGCACTCTTTCTAATGCAAAAAACATTAATTCCGTGTGCCCTAACAATGTGTCAAGTTTGGTTTTTTTTGTCCGACTACTTATATTTATTCAGTCTCAACTTCTCTACTGGACTTGTGCCAGAAGTATAGAGGACTGCTGCAGTTATCCCAGTCCACAAAGTGGGGACCCATGACTGGCCTAGGCCACTATAGAGCTATCGGCATCTCCAGCCTTATCTGTAGTAGTGGAGTGCATCATTATAGAAGTCATTAAGAAGGACACAGGCAGTCTTCAAATGTTGGACCCTAACCACTTTAGGTTTGTTAAAGGCAGATCATGTCTGTTAAACCTGATGGACTTTGAACAAGTCATTAAGGCATTATACTTGAGTAAATTGGCTTACATGGCATTCTTGGACTTGGTGAAAGCCTTCAGTATCATTCCACATTTGGACATTATTGAAAAGGTAATCCATTTAGGTGTAAATCCCTTTAACTGCTGGATAGCAGACTGGTTCAGTGACAGAACCCTATTACTGCTGCAGGCACAGTCTTGGTTGAAAGAGCAGTTGCCAGTGGTGTCCCTCAGGAATCAGTCCTGGGACTGTTCCTTTTTGGTGTCTACGTTTTGATGTTAAAGTACACAACAAAGGCCAGTGGCTGACTGATGACTGCAAACTCAGTCTCGTCATATTCTAACTCATGCTGTCAAATGGTGCTTGGACCATAGCCCCAAGCTAAATGCAAAAAATTTAGCATTGTATCCTTTGGCAAATGCAGGCAGTCTTTTTTTTTCCTGTCATATAAAATTGACTCTATCATTTCACAATGAACTATCATTTTTGATCACCATGAGACCACTGTTAGAAAATACTTTCATATTGCCAGACTGATCACCAGGGGCGTATCCACTAGATCAAGAGACCAATGTTTCCTTACCAAAAAAAGAAAAAAGACATGTCCTCTTTACTCTGACAACCTTACAGAGCTCTCATTATTTTCCATTTCCTACCAACTGTTGAGGGGAGATTTCTGCCTTGACTACAGATCCTTAAAAAAAAAAACAGCCCAATGTAATTTCCTACATATCCTCAAAACGTGAGTAGTGAGGTTTTTTTGGTGGCATTAAAGACCTAAACTACCACTGAAACATTGATAGGACCAATTAGGATGGATATTTTTCACAGAGGATACCTCTTTTATGGAATAGAATCCCCTTGGAGGTTTAAGCAAAGTAGCTCCATGAACTTTTTTAAAAGTAAGCTGAATGACTGGATGGGGAATCATCATAAGTACACCACAGGTCTGGCCCCTTTAGCCTTCTGGAAAGTGTCAGAGCCAAGTCAGTGTCTGATGTTAACTCATGCCTTGATAAATTGGTGAGATTGTTGGTGGCTACAAATGGTCCACCACTTGATCAACAGCCTGATATGTACCTGTCTACCATGTGGATGGATAGACGTACACCACAGTATTATGCACTGCCCTGATTGATTTTTGGGAAGTGAGCACTGTCAAATGCTTATAAAGGCTGGCAAGAAGTTTTAATTCTTTCTGCTTAAAGGTGTGTATGGCTAGGCCTGTTATGGTCCTAGTGATCATTTACTTAATATTGTCCCTGTGTTTCTAACAAAAGAAGAATATTCAAATGTACTAAAGGAGATCTTGGCCACATACAAAAGAGATTTGGAGATGAGAGTTTGTATTCTTAAGGAATGACAAGGATATTGGAGATAGTAGCTGTTTCATTAGTGATGTTTAAGTCGTAAAAACTTTTTCTTCCTTAAAATATGTAAGCGCTGCGTTTCTAAGATTACTATGTTAAAAATTCAGTAATTAAAAAAGAGCATTTTACAAGTGCTTGTAATCTAGTACTTTTTCCTCATATTTAGTTATCTTTCTTTATTTTAACTATTTAACTGGTAAGCACATTGGACAAGAGTATACCTTTTCATGGGCTAACCGAGAGCACTATTTAGTTGAATGAATTGCACAGTCACACTTCAGAAAATGGAGGCGGAAGGAATCAAACCCTGTACCCTTAACTTCAGGAAGCGGCTCATTAGCTGCTTAGGGTCTTAGTCCTCTTCACTAACTGTCATTTACTGTAATTTTCACAGTATTTGTGGTAGCTGTGTAGCTTTTGCCCAGAGGAAAGGTGCTGCTTTCCAGACATTTGTATGAATCTGTTTGATTTACTCACCTCACTTTCAAACATGAGGCATTTATTATTCATTTACTGACAGTTTAGTGCAGTGTTAAGGTTGTGACCTGCTAACAAGCTTTATCTGATAACAGTGGGTTTGATCCCCTTATTGTCTGCTTATGTACTGTTTGACTGTTGGTTACTAGTGCTCTTAATTTAACCCCTAAAAGGAGGCAGTTATGCACAGTGGACTTACCAAGAAAGAAAGAAATATTTTGAAAATTAAATCGTCCTTAAATATGTTATCTGAAGAGGTGGCTAATTTTATATTGTGTGTTGTGTACAAAGGCTAATGAGCTGCTAGCTTATTTAAATGATAAAGTCCTGTCCTTTTACATTAACATGGCTCTGAGATGAATGCAGAGACCCTGCTAGCTTTCTATTAATCTTTTGGAGCTGATGGTATTTTGTTTCTGCTAATGGTAATATATTCCTTCTCTTTGTTTCACATTTGTTGTTAGTCTGTAGATTCCAGCCTTGGAAGACTATCCAGATCAAGTACAGTTGCCAGTTTGGATGCAGAGTCCATTAAAAGTTCTGGTATGTAAGCAAACCAGTTGCAAATATTTTCTGTAATGCTTGAAAATGTAGTTTAAAGGACCACTACGTGCTGCTTAACTTTTCTCATTTCCAAGCCCCTCCTTCTTTTGAATGCATAACTGTAACATGCTCCTTCCACTATTCAAAATCACGATTTCCACTTTTTTCATTAGTCATGCTTACACCTCCGGTACTGTGAGCTATTTTTAAGCATATAAGAGTCTTGCAAAGCTGTAGAGAACGTATGGGTGCTTGAACCGTTTGCTAATAACACCCCTTGTTATTTTTAATGTTTTCCTCAGTTGCTGCCCAAAAAACGCCTCATTTCAGTCTTTTCGACCTGTGAACGCCACCAACTATTAACTATGCATGAGATATTTTAATGTTAGTTCTTGCAGCCAATAGAAATGCGATGCTGACTTGACTGTGGGAACTACTGTATCTGCACAACTGATTTGGTTCTTATCACTTCCAGTTCTGACATTTGTTTGATACAAGTTCGATAAGGGAATCTTTGAACTTACCTCTACGTACCGATACATCACTGCAATTGTTTTGATTCTATAGGAAAGGAAGAGCAGTTGCAGAAAATCTATGATTGTGCCCAATAAAACTTCATACCTGTAAAAAAAAAAATGTGAATGTGCTGCAGTAGATTGGGAGTTCTAGTGGTTATATGCACTGATCGCTTCCTACCTTTATTCTGTAACTGCTGTTTGTAACACTAACAAACCACTTGCTACAAAAGTAACAAGCAGAAATGTTTAGGTTTTTTTTACTTTGTTTGGAGTGGGTGGGCAGTAACTGCTAGTTCAAGGTTTTTATTCCCTCTTTGTATTCTTTCTGGTCAAGATTCATGACGGTGCAAGGAGTGCGTCTGCAGACCTTAACTTTTTTCCAATATCAATTGTTTAACTTTCAAGCTGTTATCTCTACATCTAAATACAGACAGACATAATCTCTAGTAATCATTGCAATTTAAGTATTAATACCAGTAAGCTGACAGAATAAGAGAATGTGACTTAATTCATTTTTGGTAGTAAAGGAAGTCAATAATTCCTCTTATACTAATAATTTATAAGTGTAATTACGTTCTATTAAAAAAAAATATTGCCAAGTAAAATATATAGATGATAGGGTGGAGTCGTGTAGTATTTCAATATTGGCTTCATAAATGAATGCCGATATGCATTTTCAGTTACGGTAATGCGCTAACCCGCCTAATGTTTTAACTGCAGCAAACATTGTTTAGATTAACAACAAGACTCTTACTGTTATTGTAGACAAAACTTTTATTTATTTATTTTTTGTTTACATTGTTGGAAGAGTGGTGTTTTTCATAACAGGACACCAGATGACCTAGATACATGTATGAAGAAAGAAGACACAAAATCAGGGAAACTTAATGAAGCGAGAAGTTTTGCATAAGCATCCGTTTTTTTGAATACTATGTTCCACTGTTGGCTAACTATAAACCTCACTAATGACATTCATATATTGACCAAGGGGCTGGGTAATAACTTTGCAGCAATATCATATCGCTCAACAAGTTTGCTCAAGAAACTGGGCAAAGTGATATCAGAAAGACTTAAACTCCCAGTAATTTAAGTATCACTTTATTTCTCTTGAAAAGTTAATAGAACAAGCTTTCCATCACCATGCACATGCTAAACAAAAGGTATAGAATGTTAATGTATGACACTGTTGACTGACTGCAAGCTTTAGCTATTTACAAGTAAACATAGCACTAAAACAACTAAATAGATCAGGGTTACATTTCAGAAAAATCAAAGAAAAATCCAGGAATAATTGGGGACAATCAGTGACACTTTTACAATATTAGTACTATCAACTTGCATAAGTGATGGAATAAGAAAATTGGAATTGATCTACATTTTCTGAAGTAAAAGAAGTTTATAATTTTAATTATTGTCATTATTTAATAAGTATAATTCATCACCTTTTCTCCAAGTAACTGGTTTTAGGAGGGATTAAAAGGGACAGAGCTGCAATTTCAGTCAAAATCAGGGACATCTCTGAAAATCTGGGGCGGTTGAGAGATATGCCAGTGTATCAAATGTTTTGCTAGGGCAGTGTCAAAAATGAGGCAAAATCTGGCATAGTTGAGAGGTATTCTATTGCCAAAGTATGTTCCCTCAAATCACACCTTTTACTAGGGATAGGAAAAAATTCTACTCAAAATTGGAGACATTTTAGAGGAATGCTTGTTGCCATAATGTAGTCTTTCCCTGACAATGTTATACTTTACTTCCAATGAGTTACATGTTGCTGGATTGAATGCTTACCTGCAAGGTAGTTACTGGTGATCATACATTCACTTTTATGTTATATTCCTGATGCTTAGCATGGAGGACAAATGTGTATGTTACAGCTTATTTCTTTTCCCTTGCTGAGAGGTACAAGAAGGTAAAAGGTGACTGAATCCCTCATGGCACAAAAGCAGAGCCGGATCTAGCAGTATGCAACCTAGACAGTTGCATAGCGCTCACTGGCTGAGAGAGGCCCCTGCTGGCTGGGAGGGGTCCACTGGTCAAGGGGGGCTGCCACAACATTTAATTTTTAATTAAAAAACAATGCATGTCTTTAAGTGCTTTCCTCTTTAAGAATGTCCTCTGCATGCAACATAGATTTACATCTTGTTGTGCGCACACACCTGCTGTTGCATGCTGGTGTTGAGAGACACACACACACACACACACACACACACACACACACACACACACACACACACACACACACACACGCACCTGCTGTTGATTGTTTCTTATATTCCTGTTGCCTGCTTCTATCTGTGGAATAACGCATGGACATTATAGATAAGTTGCTCAAACCACTGGACTGAATTTCAGTGTATTTTCAAGGAATTGTGTGCTTCAAGGGAAGACAAGTATACCACTGCTCAGTCTAGGTCTGTTTTCAATGTACAGCCGTTTTGTTTAGAAAATGGTCGTCACTGTTTGTTCGAAAGAATTTGAAAGCAGTTTTAACAGCAGGGTAGGTAGCATACTTGCTTTTGTTGCAGAAAGCTGTGGGTTCTACTCCCACAGCATGTATATGGATTGCTGGGGGGGGGGGGTACTGCCATCCTGAGTGTGTCCTCTGGATGATGTGCCTTGTAACTATGAACTTGTTGGTTTGTCATCTCTCTGCAATATTACTCGCTTACCTTTTAATTTTTTTTTTTTATGTACCACAAGCAATTTATTCAAGGGCAGCAGGCACTGAATTTGTAGATTAAACACTAATCTATAAAATTGTTTGCTAGTGGTAACCTTTTCATTAGTCACAGATCTCTTTAATGTGTAATTATTCAGATGATTTTCACTTCTGCAGAGATCATGCATAGTGACTGATATTGGTGGATTATAATTACAGATGTTTGAGTGGCCTTTTTATGATTTAAGTGTTCTGAAATGGGCAGTTTTGTCATTGATTCATACATTTTGTTTTATTGCTTACTGGAAAAAAAGTTAAAAACTATAATTGTGATACACAGTCTAACAAGTGGTGCTGTATTATACAAGGAATATAATGTAGTAATCAGGAAAGTGAGTCAAAGAACACATGCATGCAAGCATGGTCCTACAAATATTGTGCAAGGACCCTATTGTTTGAAAATACATCACTTAATCCACCATTGGTCAGATGCATTTCCTTTGAATGTGAGTTTCAAGTGCAGAGAAGTGTGCTGTTAATGCCAAGTCTATTTTCATTGTGAGATGATTAGATATTTGGATGTAAAGAAGAAAATAGTGTGCAAACTGTCCGTTTTGAACAGCATTTATGGTAACTGGGGAGAAATAGCAAAGTAATGGGACACTAGAATGGCTACGGGTGGCTGGGAGACTGCTGTGAGATGGAGGCCCCAATGCATTACCTTGCCTAGGGCCCTATTTGACCATGATCCATCTCTGCACAAAAGGAAAGGGACAGATCTCCCATCAAGATTCTGTAGGATACTGAATAAAGGGACAACGCTTCGTCTGTGATCTCCTTAGTTAGGGACCTCTGGGGTTTTTTTCTAGTTATTTGACACGTCTAGTCAGTTACCTTCTGAAGGGTGCATTATGTTCAATAATTGCCCTAATCTATGTTGAATATAAGGAACCCTTGAGTTTTCAAAATCTGGATGATATTCCAGGTTTCCAGATTAGTGCTGTCATACTGTGATTGAAAGATAGGGCCCTTGATCCAAGGTCCTTCCCAATCTTTCATTTTGAAGTGGAGTATTATCCTATGCTGTATGCTTTAGGCCGAGGACTGCCTACCCAATGTGCCAGTAGTGCACTTTTCTGCATGTAATTTAAGCCAATTTTGTCCTGTCCTGCACTATGAGGTTGACATAAATGTCTCCAGTACCCTGTACCTTCCTTTCATAGGCCACAAACTGTGTTACAGGTATGGAGTACTACCCGATATCCACAGTATATATTTTTTAAATAACCCCACTGTACTTCTCAGTTAACACAGTGGGTTAGTGCAGATGTTTGCTGTGGGATGGGTGAAGGTTTAAAATCCTTTTTACTTGTAGTATATTTTTTCTCTTTTATATATCTATTTATATATATATAATTTTTTTTTTTTTTTTTTTTTTATATACAGGGCATCCATGATATGTAGGAGTGACACAGAGGACTAATACATAAAGTTGGGGGGAAAGGGTTCAAATCCCCTTTCACTGGCTTTTAAGGCACAAATGAATATTAGTTAATCATATCCGTGGTGTATAGGGGTTCCTGCACCACATTTTTTATCATTTATGTACCTTTAAGCCATGCTAGATAGAGTATCCCTTGTGTCTAGAGGGTCCCCCATTCCCGTTATGTATGGGTGCCATTATTGCTTGAAAGTTTATCCCTGGTGGCTAGTGTTTCCCTTATCCCCATTGTTTATAAGTACTGTTACAGCATGATAGGGTATCATTGGTGTCTAGTATTTTCCCCATCCCATTGTAAGTACCGTTACATTATGGAAGGTAATCCCTGGTGGTTATTGTTTCCCATACCCATGAAGTTAGACATCTCTATTTCCTCTGACCCATGTAGTTCAAGACATCCTTAGCGTCAGTGTTCTCTTGCCCCAGTGCTGCAGGCTTTGCTATTAGACTAGGGGTGTGTAGAGATATGACAACTACCCCAGTACACACACACACACACACACACACACACACACACACACACACACACACACACACACACACACACACACATACATACACACATATATATACACACACACACACACACACACACACACACACATCCTCCTCCGCACCTGATTGCAGCCACAGCCACACACATCCATTCCACCACGCACACATACACCTCCATACCCCCTATTGATACCTGACAGACCGACAGTCACACATGCAGCCTCCTACATACACATAAATGCACACACTCAAAACACTACTTGACCACTAAACTTCCTAGCACTTACCTGTACCACATCTTGGCTGTGCTCAATACAGTGAGCGACCGTGCCAGTTTACACAGCTGAGAAATTTTATGAATCACTCAGCTGTGTAAAGACCTTACCATGGGCAGTTTCAGAGTAGACCACATGGCTGATTTGTAAATGCCTCTCTACTAGACTGTTTATTAGCCAGTAACACAGCCGTGGAGACAGCCCACAGTGATGTTGCACATCTTCATGTTCCAAAACTGTGGTAGGGCTGTGTCTGAATAAGAAATTGTTAGTGGAAAATGTATACACCTTTATTTCTGGAACTCCATCTTCACTGTGTTTTTATTGCTAAATTTTACACTTAAGCACTGGAATGCTTTATACTATAGGCACTATTGTATCATTTATTTACCTGTTTATTCACTCGTAGCTTTAAACAGGGTGGTAGTCTGTGTAACTTTATACAAATCTAGTGAGCATTTGGTTTATGTGCCCATTTATGGTTGCAGTACATTTTGACAAATATTGGTTTGTTTGATTAAGTGAAGTGCACAGCAGAGTGTACACATGATGGATTTAGTGAGCAACATTTCTTTCCAAGTGTGTTTTGTTGAAAAAGGTAAGTGGGCTTGTATTGGAGGTAAGAGTATGTCTACCAAAAACATTGTGCAGATAGTGTTAACGTCTGCAATAGAGGTTGGGCATATAAATACATTGGCTAGATTGTGGGTTACCTTTTTCACATCCACTTGTCAAGGTTTCATTTGCACGATGTCAGAGAAACTCCTTTACATGCATGCTGAGCCAATTTCCTAGTCTGTCGAGCTTTTTGGGACAGAGATTTGCTTCTCTAGCATGCTGTGTTGTCACAAGCCATAGTTCAGATTTCTTGATCTGGTGCTGTTGTGTCTGTAGCACAAACAATCAGTGATGGGTCATAGAAACCCATCTAAGCCAGGCAGAGATCCCTTTGCGGATGCCTATAAGGGGATTCAGTACAGAGGAAGAGCCTTTAGCCGATCAGCATAGGAACCGGGTATTCTAACTAGAAACCTTTTGTGATTCTATCAGTTCAAATGTCTGGTTAGATACATGCCAGAGGGAGCCATATATAAAGTGATAGGTCTAATAAGGGTCTAAATACAATGGTATTAAAACTTCCTTGGACATGGCTGACTTACCATTCCCTATTAATTGGGACACTTAGAATGATTTTCTTATTCTCTTAATTATGTTTTGTTCAAATGCGACATGTTTCCAGGTCTCTTACTACGGGGTCTTTTTTTAGGGTCATCTTTTCGATAGATTACTTCACTTGGGTTGACTATTTCAGAAATGGCATTATAATGTGTTCGTCTTTGCAATGAGTTTTAGACCACTGCTTCATCACCAGTCATTTGTCTGTGTTAAACCCATTTGCCAGATGTTGGTGACTTGGGTGACTATCACAAATGGCTCCCAGTTTACATAAATCTCCAAAGTTGGTGAGCCAGAGCCCTTCAGCATTACCCCTGACTTCATAGAAGTAGTTGTCAGAGTCGAGCAGGCAGAGCACAGAGCCTTGGGGTACTGTGATGGTGACTGCTGCATTGGTGGGGGTAGTCTCACCAATTCAGAATGGATCCTCTGTGTGAGCTAGTCAACAATCCAGTTATTTGTGTAAGGAATTATACCTAGCTCCGGCAGCTTGTCAATGGCTGTGCAGGGTTTTGAAATGATTGACTTGCCCAGATAAACATACTTAGTAGGTACTGTTTTACTGTCATCCATTGCCTTGGTGACTCTATCAAAGAAGTATAACAGGTTAACTAGTCATGACCTTTGGGTAACAAAGTCATATGAGGATGTGTCAAGGGTCTGTAAGTAGGCAATAAACTTCTTTTCATGGATAATTTGTTCTATTGCTTGGCAAATAACGTTTAATGACAGATGGGTCTGTAGTTCCCTGATTGAATTGATGGTCCAGCCTTGTGTGGGGGAGTGATGACAATTGTGCATCCTCTATTAACTTGAATGTAGCCTGTTTTAAGTGGTATGTGATATGGGTACTCAGGTTAATAGCCACCTGAACTTTGACCACCACATATCCACCGCAGTAAGGAAATCTTTATGGCACATATAAGTAAAAGCATCACATCCGGATTTAAGGATAGTCTAATTCCATTATACTCTGCCCTTCTCAGAGCAATAGCCAAGTACAGTGCTGCCTTTTGCAAGTACTTCACCAGACACCTGCAACAATTGGAGAGCCGACAGAGGTTACTTACCAAGAGATTACATGGTACACATAGTACACCTCACAAAAGTCTTCCATGGAAAGACTAAAGGCCCCATCACTGTATTCTGTGTACAGCAGGTTGCTAAGGGATGACCTGTGCCTGGCTTACAGGGCACGCACTGATACGGCCCTGATTGAAATGCTACATATTCCTTATTCAAACTGCATAATGTTTACTCATTCCAGGGATCTTAACCTAGCTGCTGACATGAATAGGGCATGCTGGAGAGATGGATATATCTCCCAGAGACTGCCACTTCTCAGGAGTAAGCTTCCACTTCTTGTGGAACACAGCACCTCCATGAACCTCTTCAGCATAGATCAGTGGATGGGTGACCACTGCTTCACTCCTGGGGTCATGCTTTTGTCCCTCCTGGGCGGAGGAAGTTTTTAACTACTGTAGACCCTTACTTGTGCAAACTTCACTTATATAACCACCACGTGAAGATAAATATGGCTAGGCTTGAAAGGGCTCTGTGGCTGTTAACCTATTAACCTTTTGTTAACACATATGAGCCTATATTTCTTTCTCATTTTTTTTTCTTTCCCAGTTCAAAACATCTGTCATAATCCCTTCATCTGCCCAGACTGAAGCTTGCATTCCATTTGAAGTGCTTTTTTTAAAGCAACTTACATAAGCAGTCTGTGTGGAGATAGCCACACAATGAAACCAGTAATTGCTAGTCAGTTGGTAGTGCATTGTATTGATAGCAACCATGTTCTTCATTAATTTCATTAGCTGCCTTACAATATTTCCTCAAGTATTAAGAGGTGTACTAAAATGCACAGAAATGGGCAAACAGTTTGCTGTGCTGAGCGTGGCAAAATTTGTTTGGCAGTGGACTTAGCCTGCATAAAAGCAAATGTATATGTCTTCTTGGTTACTTTCTGGTGTCCAGACCCTTCTTTATGCGTAACTGTTTTAGGATACAGTAGCATGTGAATATTATTGTGGATATGCAGTTTAAAAACTGGTTTCCTCTGTTCAATTTGTAATACTTCATCAGATGCTGCTGTTGAGATGCCTGTAAATATCGTAGGCCAGTTCCTGTATCTTTGAACATGCATATGCATCATACATTCTTTGTCTTTGGGTGAACACTGATTTGCACTCATTCACTGAGGAATCGTGATGTCTGCATATTCAGTTCACCTGCTCAGCATGATACCTGTTACTCAGCTATCCCCTTCCTGAACTGAAAGCCAGAGTCATTGTGTTTCATAAAGCTTCTCAACCTAGGCAGTTGTAGATTCTAAGATAATTGAATGGTACCTTATCTGCTCTATCTTTATAGAAACTCTTATCAGCTTTGTCTTTATGCATTGTTGTTGCCACTAACAATATTTTCTTTACTTGCAGGCTCGTTTGGACTTTTATTTACATTTATTTGTTTACCGGGATAGTCCAACTCGTGTAGAAGCCCATTTTCTTTGGAGGCCCGGGGAGAAAAGCTCCACAATAATGTAAGCAAAATACAATAATTAGTACAATAGTATGCGTACAGTAACATGTTTTTTGTGTCCTCACTCTTGTTCCAAGTCTGGCTTTCCTGGTAAATATATGTTAAATAAATAATGGAAATATTCAGTGACTGAAAAGCAGGCTTCTAGTACATTCAGAGAGAAAGCCTGTGAGAGAAATTCATACAAGTGCATGAATCGTGCCATCCCAAATAGAACCAAGATGCTCTTCTCCAAAAAAAGAAAGCCAAGTCCCCTGCTATAAACAAACTATACAACAGAAGGAAGAAACTGTTGCAGAAAAGAGGAAAATCCCAGAATGCAAAAGAACTCCCTCACCAGCCTCAGTAAGAAGCTGAGATCCCTCATAAAATCCTCAAAAGCTAGTTACAAAAATAAAATTGCCAAAGATTCCAAAGACAACCACAAGGCATTCTATAGTTATGTCAAGAATCTAAATGGCAATGCTCGGATCTGCTCTGAGCTACAACAGAATGGCATTAAATATACTGATACCAAGGATATTGCCAATATCCTGGCAGATCAATTTAGTGCCAACTTCACCCCCCTCTCGCCCCCTAAAGGGCCCATCTCAATAGCAAAAGATTGCCAAATTCCGATAATCATGGCCACACAGGTAGAAACCGCACTCTCCAAAGCTAAGAATACGCATCCATGGGACCAGATGACATCCCAAGCTGTGTACTACATGAACTACAAAATGAACTGGCACCTCACCTAAATGTCATGTTTAATCATAGCCTCACCTCAGGCTTTGTGCCCACTGAGTGGTGCACAGCTACAGTTATCCCGCTCCACAAGGGAGGATCCACCTTGGATCCCGGGAACTACTGTCCCATCAGTCTGACAAGCCTGATCTGCAAGGGCATGGAACACATTATCATGGAACTTATAAACAAAGACATTGGCAACCTTCAAACACTGGACCCCACCCAGTTTGGGTTTGTGAAGGGCCGATCTCGTCTCCTGAATCTGATTGACTTCTTCGAATCAGTCTCCAGAGCTGTGGATGAGGGTAAGGTGGTCCACACAGCCTATCTGGACCTCGCCAAGGCCTTCGACACCATCCCCCACTCTGGAATCATAGATAAACTTACTAAGCTGGGCATAAATCCATACATCACTCGATGGGTTGCTAACTGGCTTACTGACAGAACCCAGACTGTAAAAGTAGCAGACTCCAAATCCAGCTCCAGACAAGTGACAAGTGGAGTAACTCAGGGTTCAGTCCTGGGACCACTCTTGTTTGGCATCTACTTCTCTGAAGTACAGGCCAACACTAAGCGACTCTGGCTTACAAAGTTTGCAGATGACTGCAAACTGGGAGCCATTATTGAATCCCCAAATTATGCGAATATTCTACAAAAAGGCCTTACAGAAACAGATGCTTGGTGCCAGAGCCATGGGCTCAAGCTTAATGCCAAGAAATGTATAGTTATCCCCTTTGGAAAAAAACATGTACCTATGAATTACCACATAGGTGGCAGGACTCTAAACATCAAAACTGTGATGAGAGACTTAGGGACACAGGTGGACAGTAGTCTCACTTTCAATAACCACATCGCCACAACGGTCAGGAAATCCTTCTATGTGGCACACCTCATCATTAAGGGCTTTTCATCCAGAAAAAAGGAGGTCATTGTCCCACTGTACTCATCCCTCATTAGACCCATTATAGAGTATAATGCCCAGTTTGGTATGTACCTCACAAGACATCTGCAACAGCTGGAAAGGCCACAGAAATACCTCACTAAAAGTATCACAGGCCTAAAGCAGATGCCATATGCTGACCGTCTAAAAAAAAACTCCAGCTATACTCTGTGGCGTATCGTCTACTCAGAGGCGATCTCTGCTTAACATACAAGGCCATGTCAAACCCTGAGCTGTTGGACATGTTCCACTTAAAGACATCCTAATCCCTCAGAGCCATACGCTCCAGGGATCTAAACCTTGTCATCACAATGAACAAAACATGCTGGAGGGATAGGTTCCTGACCCAGAGACTCCCCATTCTCTGGAATAGACTGCCCATACATGTCAAGCAGAGCGCCTCATTGGCCCTCTTAAAAAGGAACCTTGATGATTGGATGGGAGATAGGAAATTCACCCCGGGGATCATGTCAGTCGCCCTGCTAGACAGGGGCCCCAGGGGATCATGTCAGTCGCCCTGCTAGACAGGGGCCCAGAGAAGTAAATATTGTGGGAAGAAATATTCAGGGAATTGTTATGGCTAGGCTTGCATAGGCCCCAGGGCCGATAGCCTAGTACCAACCTATGAACCTGTAAGTAAGGGAATGTCTGCAGAACAGATAGTATTTAGATTTAAGGTATGAATAGGTATTTGTTCACAGTTAGGGATATAGTTTATTCTGGTGTTAAGCAAGAGCAAGTTTTTAAAATCTCACTTTTGTTTACGTAATGTTTGTCATTTGTACTGCTTTGACCACTGGAAAAATCTGCCACAGGTCAGTGACTTTGGGAAATTGGAGGATTGCGCCACTAACTAAAAAACTTACTATTTTCTGTGCACATTGCAGTTTCTGTATTTAGGGGATAATGTGTCTTCATCATCAGAAGCCATCTGGCCTGGAGAATGAATTTGAGATGAATAAGATCGAGTGGTCATCTGAATTGCATTCTTCCTCAGAAGACAATTCACATCATCTCTTCTGAGAATTAGTAGGAAGTGAGAAAGCAAAAAGGAAGGAGACTTGAGAAACAAAATTTTCTTGTATAAATTCGATCCATTTCCTTTTCTGTCTGCGAAGGAGAAACATTCATAGTCTTTTGTTTCTTTTTCTTCTGTGTGACATCTGCATTCACAGAACACAGCAGATCAAAACCCTGGCAGACATCAAATAAGGATTCAAGCAAATCTTCCCTAACTAGGATTTGAGGTAAGTGCTCCAATCCCTCTGAAATAATGAGCCTTGGTTCTCCCGCCTCAAATGTTATCAATATCATCAGTCTCCTCTGATGTGAGAGTTTGGTGCCATACATGCCTCCAATGGGGTCACATTAGTGGGAACTTGAGAAATAGTGGTAGTGTCTACCTACAACATCATGGAATTATGCAATCGCGATATAGGGTACCTCCAAACAGTGGTCCCAAAGGTAACTGAAGCAAAGGATGCAAGAAAAATGGTACACACAGCATACCTCAACCTGGCCAACTACACAGGCATAGTAGAAAATTAACAAAAATGGTGAATAAACTCCTGTGTTGCCTATTGGATGGCAAGCTGGGTCATAGACAGGATGCAGATAATCATAATAGGGGCAGTTATCTCCACAAATAGACCAGTCTCCAGTGGAGTCATCCAGGGTTCACTGCTGGGGCATCTCCTGTTGGCCTTTACCTTCAGAAAAGTAGAAGACAAATACCAAAGGGCACTGGCTGACTAAGTTTGCAAGTCACTACAAGATAGGAACAGTTATGGAATCCCCAAATGACAGGCTTTCTGTCGAAAGTTTGGTCTCTATTCAGTAACTTTTGTCAAAATCATGGTCTGAAACTAAAAATGCAAAAAATGCATTTCTGTATCCATTGTTAAGCCATCTTGCCCCTAGGAAGTACCATGCTGATAATACACCACTCGGAGATGATCTAGTTGTTTGGGATTTAGGATGCTGCAAGAAAGCCCTTCTATATTGCACAGATTTCAAACAAAGGGATTGTGTGTACATCTAGGTTTGTCTTGATTCACCTTTACTCCACCCTCATTAGACAAATCGTAGAATACAATGTCCTCTTTGTCAATTATCTGTCCAGACACATGCAGAAACTGGAACAACCACAGCAGTACCTTACTAAATGGATACAAGACCTAAATAACATGTCCTACATGGACTGACTCAAAGCCCTGTTACTATACTCTGTATCTTACAGACTGTTAAGAGGTGACCTGTGTCTGGTATACAGGGCATCTTCTGACCCATTACTGATGGATGTACTGCACATCAGCCAATCAAATGGCATCAGAAATACTCAGTCTATGGATCTAAATCTCTTCTACAACATCAATATAATGGTTTGGAGGGACAGACCTATTTCACAGAGGATACTGCTGCCTTGGAACAGACTCCCCATCCATCCACATCAAAGTTCATCCCAGACCATTTTCAAGCACAGTTCTGAGTATCTTTGCAGAAACTGGTAGAGTGCCTCCACTGCCCTTTTCTTTGCTGTTTGCAGTTCCTTTCTTATCCTCTTTGTTAGGCCGTCTGTATTCCTCATTAGCGTGGTTGGTCTTTTCTGTCTTTGACTTTTTTTTCTGCACTCACTTTTTCTTTTGTGGAGATCCCTGACTGCTGCATTATACCACATACTTTCCTTATGTACCTTATTACCATACATGGCCAGGCCACATATTTGTGTAGTCCTCACACCTGATATTTTAAGATGCTGCCATTCTTCAAGTACACCTATTTCCACCTCTTGTTGAGGTTCTGGAGCTCTGAGTAATT
Organism: Protopterus annectens; assembly: GCF_019279795.1. Lineage (NCBI taxonomy): Eukaryota > Metazoa > Chordata > Ceratodontiformes > Protopteridae > Protopterus > Protopterus annectens. The sequence continues at coordinate 944,887,848 of NC_056726.1, forward strand.
TCTTGAGCTGTTGTACTTTATCTCCAGTCAACTTCCTGGTCTTCAGCCTGGTCTCTGCTGACCTTAGAGCCCTCTCTACCCACTGCTTACAGCTGACTGTGGCAACCAGTGGTTTACACTGTGGGCCAACAGTTTCACTGAGGATGACTTTGCAATCATCGATTATACTCTAGTACCTTTTTTCTCACTAGGGGAAGTCTACCTGAGTTGCATATTGGCTACATTTGTATGTGAGCTTGTGATTGTCTCTCTTTCTGAACCATGTATTGGCTACTATCAGGACATTTGCCTGACAGAAGCCTAGAATACTGCGAGTATCTCTCCCTTATTCCTGTTTCCCCACCCATGTGGAGTCAGGCAGTCCTTGTATCCTGTTCTGTCTGTCCCAACATGTGCATTCAACTCACCTATGATCAACACTGATCCATGGTGTCCTGCTTTATCTAGTAGGTCCTGCAACTGCTGTTGGAATGCACTCTTTTCCTCAGTATCACAACCCTGCTGTGGGGCATAGGCTGAGATTATAAATATTGCCCCATTATTGCACTTTAATCTGATTGGCATGAATCTGTAACTAATTCTGACGAAATCCTTCACTGCCTTCTGACGCCTTTCTCACCACAATTCCCACACCATTTCTAGATTATCCTCCTCCTGAGTAATAGACTCTGGATCCCAAGCCAAGTCGCTTGGCTGCACCGCTCTTCCATCTCGTCTCCTGGATACTTAGGATGTCCAGCCTCTTACCATCATGTCATCCACTTCTAAGCTGCATCCTGTCAGGGAATCTACATTGAGTAGCAATTCACAGTTTATGTTTAACAGTTTCATTGGTCGTGCACCCAGCTGTTACTCAACAGAGTACTGAAGTAAATCCAGGCTGATACCGGCTGGCCCGTAGCTTATTGACCTATGGCTGCTGAACTTTATGGCAGGCACACAGCCAGTAGGGGGCACATACACTCTTTGTGGAGTGCATTCAAACCTTACCATAATCTTTGTTTTTGGCAGTAGATGAAATGTAATAGGCGTAAGCAGTAGAATTCCTATTTAACATCCTCTTATCTTTGTTTCCACAAAAAAAAAAAAACTAGGAAGCATGGTAATATAACCGGAAGACATTTTTTAAAAATATCTACTGAGGGAAGAAGATGGTGGAAATGTGCAGTGAGTACTATATATGTGACCAAGGCTTATATCATTTGTCCCTAACAGTTCTTGGCCAATTGTCACTAGTGGTCCTGATGCAAGGTTGTTGCACATGAATTCATGGACCTGCAGTGGTATTGCAGAAGAGAGGTTCCCAGTGATGCTTTGTATGTTGTTAGCTATACAATAAAAGTGATCAGTATGCCTGAATACACAACAGTGGCTTTACTTCTTCTAATATGTTCCAGGTAAGAAATGTATGTCTGTCTGTGTATTCAGATGAATTGCTCACTAAGGTGGTTTACATTGTGTTTTCAAATGTACCTGTAAGCCAGAATGATCCTGCTATGCAGTCTGATGCAGGGAGCAGGGGAATTTTGATGACAGTACTTTAGTATGTTTCATGGTTGTATAAAAATGCCACAATATGGTGTGAACAGTAGTGTCACCCATAATGCCTGGCATCCATTTGGTGACTTGCCTTTTTTGATGCGACTTTCATAAAGAGTCTGAATGGCACACTGGTAAGGAAACTAGTAATTGATAGTCAGATGGTACAGTGCAGTAGTGATTGCACAAATATGGATGTATATTTGTTTAGATCTACTTTCTGGTGACCTGTCCATGTTTAGATGTAATGTTTGGTGACACAAGCACCATGTGATTATTAATGTGTTTTTTTTTTCAGTTTAAAAATTGGTTTCCTCTGTGATGCTTCTGATACCTCATCTGATGCCATTGTTAAGATTCCTGTGAATATGCTAAGCTGTTGTCTGTGACCTAGGATTCCCATTCATTTGCATCACACCTCCTTCTTCATCTTCTGTTGCTCAACAGTCAATTTAAGTTATACTGAGGAGTCGTGATGTCTGCATAATGAATTTGTCTCCTCAGCATGATACCTGTTAGCTCAGCTTGCCCCTTCCTGTACTGAAAGCCAGAGCCATTGTTATTCATTGGGCTTCACCAGTTATGCACTTGTAGATGCTAAGATAGCTAAAAGGTTTCTTACGTGCATAATGGTTCTGGATTCTAAGTTTAGAGAGTCTCTTATAATTTTTGTATTTATATAGTGTTTTTGCCATGGACAGTTTGTACATTTGCTGGTTTACCTGTACTTTGATGTTTCAGCTCTGCTATTTAGAACCCAAACTTTGCCCTTTGCACCCTTTTTTCTGAAGCCATAGCCCATCCCTGTGATACATACGAGTTGGTGTTTGTGTATAATCCTACAAAGTGTTCATCTCATTTGCTTTGTTGGTGTTCCTGTGCAAAATAGCCTGTCATACTTCATCCCTGTTGTGAGACCAAAATTCATATAATAGCTGATATGCAACAGTCACGATTACACAAAAATTACTGTGGTATAAAACATATTGTTGGATGTAGTCAGGTTTATCTAGCTTTTTGAGGAAATGTTGAGAAATTTTATATATCGGTGAATAGAAAAACTTGTTGCACCCTACAATGGAAAACGATATTGACAGTAAGCAAGAACAGTGTGCACACTGTTTGAAACAGTGAGAGTAGGCAGTGCATAACATGAAGTAAACAGTATATTAAGTTGCATCAAAAACACCATAACACCAATGAATATAAGCACACAAAAGCAGTAGTACCTGCAAATATGGGACATCAGTGGCATGCCTAAGAGATAACATGGCAGAAGACTGCAATTCTGTGTAAGGCAAATATCAGTATTCTTTATGACCATACCTCTCAACCTGGAACTATCAAAAATCTGGACAAAGGCCCATGAAAATAGGTACAAATCTATATGCTGATTAACATAAAATGTGCACATGTAATTATGTGACCCCCACCCATTCCAATGGAATTGTGGGATACTAACTTTCAAAGGCAAATTGAAGAACACTGTATGTATGTATGTATCTATATGTGTGTGTGTGTGTATGTGCAAAAAGCTATATGATACAAGTAAATACACATATCCGTGTATGTATGCTTGTGCACGTTTAAATTTTATTGGTAGAACTGATGAGATCAACTTTACTGCCTCTTACATGCTAAAATGTTTGCTTTACTTTCTCAAGTGCAAGTGTAAGGAGGTAAGATTTTTAACTTATTTCAAGACTGTAATTCACATGTTCCACAATACAATACTTTATTCTAAGCTACTTCATCCAAGTGAGTCAGACAAGCAGAAGTCAGAATACGAACATGGCTGAGCACATGCTGTATATTCAGTTCTAAATGATAAACATACAGTGCTTGTTTAATAACATTTAAGAAATAAGTATTGTGTTGACAGTGCTCACACACACACACACACACACATCTCCAAAATGAACCATTTCCCGTGGCGATGCATGCATCCCCACAGTTTCAAGTATGCACCCGCGGTAGTGGTGCTGCGGTAACGTTGTCGCCACACAGCAAGACGTTGTCGCGTTCGATTCTCAGCTAGAGCATCTTCTGTGTGGAGGCATGCGTGAATGGGCATGCGTTCGTTGAAGGTTGTGCGTCAGGGCTGGTAACTCGGCACGTAAAAATCCACTACCAAAACATTAGCGGACCGGAGTTCCGCTGTGTTGACCCCTAACCGGGATAAGTCGAAAGACACAACAACAAGTATTAAAATGTGACCCCCCTCTCCTAAAGCTACTACTTGTATTTATTGCTTTGTCTACCCCCCAAAAAAACAACCTCCAAAATCAAAGGTGCGTTTAGTAGGGTTGGTCAAAATTGTAGATGGCATGTTACATGCAGAAACCCTGAAGATAGAAATATGGAAACCCTGATAGTAAAATGCCTCGCATAGTACTGCAGTAAACTTCACAGAGTACTAATCATGCTTTTAAGTAGCAGACTGTGGGACTTGCTAAATAAAATGACCTTTACAAATTTATATTATAGGATATCCCTGTTCAAGATGCACAGCACACTTTTACATATGATTTGTCTGTAACAAATGGGAATAAGAACTTGGAATTCTAAAAAGAAACTAAATAAATAGCAGCAGGCTCCTTAAAATGAGGTGTTTTTAAAGTACAACAAAGACAAGAGCCAAGTAAAAAAAAAAAAAAAAAAAAAAGTTTTTGGTTTTTTTTAAGGTACTAAAAAAAAGGTTGGACTAAAAGGTGAAGTTAATAAACTCTGTTAGTTTTGCTTGTTTATGAAAACAGCTGTTTATAGCAGAGAGGAACCTATATGCTGTATTGGAGTTCAGTGAGCCTAACACCTTGTGTGTCTACAGCATGAATTATGTACAGAGAAATAGCTGTATAAACACTTGTGCTCTTTCTAAAATGCAAAATTCTGCTAATTTCACAATGTCTGGGAATCTCAGTAGTTTAGATGAGCAAACATCTCTGGCTGCCACGTTGCAGAATGTAAGTAACTGTAATAATGATATTCTTATCAAGTTAATTATTGACAAACCAACTTCCAGACAGCAAAATGTTTCCCCAAACAGCATGCAAGAATACAAAGATCATTAATCTTCAAAGGATTTAAAAACACACACACACACACACACACACACACACACACACACACACACACACACACACACACACACCACCAAAATGAAACATTTCTCCTAGCAATCCATTTCCAAAGTTTCAGTTATGCACAAACACCAAAACCTAACGTTTACTGCGCAAGCTTTTTTTTTTTTTTTTTTTTTCGTTTTTTTTTTTCGTTTTTTTTAATACCTAGAAGAGCCGGGGGAAGAAATGCGTGCACACACACACCACCAAAATGAAACATTTCCTGTAGCGATGCATCCCCTCTGTTTCAAGTATGCGCAAGGACCAAAAATGGAACGTTTACTGCACAAGCTTTTTTTTTAACCTGGAAGAGCCGGGGGAAGAAATGGTGGTCAGTGATAAATTTCCTCATGGTTTCTTTAGAGAAGACCGGCCCACAACTGACACTTGCTGCACTATCAAAGTCGTCGAAGTAAAAACAAACACTTTGGCTTGCCTTCCAGTTCATTGGAATCCTCCTTGCAGTTTGCACTAAATATTAATATAAACTGAAACAAAATGCACTACTGTACTAGTCTAGCACAGTACAGGCAAGGCAGTTGCTCTCATCGTCCCAGAGCCCAGACTGACTCCATCACAGCGTTACTTGACTGAATTAATCAGTCTCTCACAGCCACTGAAAAAGTTTGCCGAAATGCCGTCAAAAAAAAAAATGAACACAGGCAGAGCACTCTGAGCAGTACATACACATGCGAGACGCGACACACCCCCTGGAGCCCTCGGCCGAATTCCGACTGCCTGGCAGTCTGCTCATGAAGCTGACGTCATAGCGCACACCCCTGCACACAATGATGTCAGCAACAGAATTGCAAAAACAATTAAAAAAAACTGCAAATTCGGGAATTCGTGGCACTCCATTATTTTGACCTCAAAACCAGTAAATACCGAAGAATTCAGTACGGTTGAGAGTTATGTTTATTAATTTGCAGTCCTAGCTGAATCAGTCAGTGGCTGAGATTAATTGTAATCTGTGTATGTTGCAGCCATGTTTAGAGGAATACTTCAACACCTTTATATTAAGGATTGCTAAAAGCATTTTTGTACCATGAATTACTGTGAAAGTTCTATTTAGCTGATAGTAAGGAGAGAGATGAGGGAACAATTTTACTGAACACACCAGGGAAGACTGCAAGCAACTCTGATGTGTATTGTCATTCAAATTACTGAACCTGGCAGAGCAAGAAATGTGATGTTCTTGCTAGGTTAGGGGTGGAATATGGGAGGAGTAACTTGAGAAGAAACTGAAACAGATCACAGTTGAATGCCTAAAAAAAAAGTCCGTTATCTCAGCAACAAGCTGGCAGTTCTGGAAGTTTTACAGAATGTGTAACACATCAGCAGAGAATACATTTGTAAGAGACACTGCATGACCGTGAATTATACTTTTACTGAGACCTGTCAAAATTAGCTGGTCTTCTCTGCTCTTCCATTCTAAGTGAATGGAACTGTTATGGGACAGTCCAACAACGGGCACTGTATTCTCAGAAACAGAGGACTCGCAGTGTATTATGGGGAGGATTTTTCTTTAGAAGAAAGCAAACTGTCATCAGGATGTCTGCCCCCAGGAGGCCAGTCAGGGTTAAAAACAGAATAAAATTAGTAGTGACTACTTCTGTCCAGTATGTACAGATTTGCAATGAGCCAAACTTAAGGAGAAAGTTAAACAATATATCTTTTTAATTTTATTCCCATAGTTGTACTTGTATCATGTTAAAAAAACTCTAAGGGTGGGATATGAGTTTCAGTTCAGAGACAAAGTTTTTGAGCATTTCCTTCCCTCTTTCCTTTTAAGGAAACTATTCACTCCCCTTAAACACTAAAGCAAATGGTTATTCAAGCTGCAGATAAAATGCTAATTCACTTATTTTTTCTGATTCACCTTTACGTTTGCAAATGTTTTGAAGTTTATTAATCGCATCTTGTTTTGTAACATTTTATGTAATAAACATTAGGGTAATTGCGTATTATCACAATCACATTCCAAACAACTCACTGCAGGACACAGTGGCCCAAAAAGGATCTGCCCTGCGCAAAGAGGGACAGGTTTCTCCTTAATTACTTTAACTTTTCCTCTCATTCTCGAGGTAAACAGTAAAATACTATGGGCTTAAAATGATTAGTTGGGCACTTAAGTGTTAGCGCTGCTTTGCATCTCAGAAGAGCATTTTCAACTACTGACTTTTAAAAGCTGAGCCACAAAACAGTACTGTAAATTGGTAAATTAAAAAACCTACCAAGGTAATCTTGCACGTACATACTTACAGTGTCAGATAAGAGATTATTGCCAGAAATAGTGTCATGCTTTATAGATAGGCAAGTTAAACTCATAGTCATGGATTTTATTCCGTCAGTCTTTGTATTCCTATAATAATAGCTGGGTGTTCAATCAGGGCACTACTCAAGGGTCACTCTGTATTTAAAGGTCTTGCCATCTTGGGAAAAAGAAATTAGTGCTCTGAGAGTCTGAATGCTGCAGTCACACACACCTGAGCTGTAACCACAATGTCTGGCATTAGTAGCGCTCCAATGTTTATATGGTTAGTAGTGGTCCAAACCAAACGTGGAAGTAAAACCTATAAACGTCCCACATCGTTTGTAGTTGCTGATAAATCCGCAATGACATTTCATTACATTTAAAACAATGCTGGACTTCAACATACTTTATATCCTTCATAAATCTAACGTACCTGCAGAGAATGCAAACTTCTTCTACTAGACAAAACACTAAAAGAGCAATGCCAACATGGAGGAGTTAACATGGTTGCAATGATACATAAGTACCAACATTAGTTACTGGCAGCATTTACTATACCCGATTCTAGACTGATTTTCAGTTTTTCTTTGTCACTAACCCTAGGCTGGAAGTGGACTAAGTTATTTAAATGCAAGCTAGGGAAAGGGAAGCCCTGCAAATGCAGTGACAGCTCTGCTTCCCTAGAGAGGGGATTTAGTAATAGTTGCCATTGGAAAAATACCCAAAGAAATTAATCCCCCAGGCACATAGGTTGTGATTACCTCACAGTTTTAGGATATCAAGGTGCTGTGACCTCCCCATAAAGGAAAAAGACCTAATCAGTGCCCACAGAACTAAAATGTTTGAGGATCTGCCTGATGGAAGGACAGTAAAGCAGATTAAACGGCTTTTACTGCCATAGGATACGCTGGTATATCCTCAAATGAGATTGACAGCTATAGTATATTGTACTGCTATCATGAGAGGGAAGACTGGTTGCTATATTCTGTGGGTTATTTTAGCCAACAGATGAAAGGCCAGCTGTTGATTATCATTTTTCGAGCCAGATTTTTTTTCCCAACAGCTGACCATCAGTTGTCTCTAGAGCCTGTCCTTATTCACTGGTCTGTCGCTCTTTCTTTGTGCTCCTGGACTTTCTTTTGACCCATATTTAGGACCAGCAAGGAGGTGAGTTATACTGTCCAGGATCATAATTTTGTGTTTAGGAAACAGACTTGACCTCAGTTTGGACCATTAGTGTCAGCACAGCTCTCTGTCTTGGAAAACTGTTTTTCTGATGTTTGCTTTCAGCAAGAGAGTATCTGAGCTGCAGGCACTAATGTGCAAGGACTCCTCCTTGGTCTATCACACAAGAATAGATGCTTTGCATGCCAATCTCTTTCTTGCCAGAGGTGGTGATTGACTAAACTGGTTGAGAGTCACTTCTATTATTGTTTTTTCTCACAAAAAACACAAAAATAAAGGGGAAAGTATCCCATGTTCCCTAGATGTGTACTGATGATTAAGGCATTGTCTGGACAGAACAAAGGCCTGCGAAGGACTATTCAGCTATTTGTTGCCTTGGCAGAAAACAAGAAGAGATTGCCCATTGCCCATTACAAAACGGACCATATCCAAGTGGATCTAGAGTTATATTACTTTCTGCCACAACTTTTCATGGCAAGCACTTACCAGGTGAACTAAGTCCTCTTTCACCCAAGGGCACAGGTGAACTAAGGCCTCTTTCACCCAGGGGCACAGCTATGAGAGTAATTTTCCTGAAGGGACTTTCAACAAAAGACTTTCTGGAAGGTGCTACTCTGTCATCTGTGCACACCTTCTCCAAGCAGTGTAGGCTAAACACCTGTTGTAGGGCTAGAGCAGGGTTTGCTGCAGCAGTATCGAAGGACATTTTGCCTTCCTTTTCCGCAGTGGTGCCATCCACCCAAGTGACATCTGCACCTGGCTTTGGAACTCTTCTCTGTTATAACTGCAGCAGTTACATACTGAAAGAACACAGTACAATTGTGTTTTTTACCATAAGAATGTACTTTCCTCCATTTTCTACCCCTTTCCACTCATCCTAACCACCTGCTTTAATTATAACTCTAATGAGATTGAGAGGACAGCCAATATTACATATGGTGCTTTGAAGAATTATTCCTTTCCAGGCATACTTTTATATTATCTCTAGTCTGGGACAAGAAAAAACATAAGCTGGCTGACTGCACATCTGCTTTTTTCCCCAAGACATGAAGATTTCTGACGGGGGGTAGATGTAGTCAACACAGGGGTAAGGGGAGGGCTCTGGAACTCTTGCCAGACTTGTATGACTCCACCTCTGGCAGAGATCCCTGAAGTTGTGCTGCAGTAGTGACTGCACTCAAACATCTGTGATTATGTTAACTTAATAGTACAGTTTTGTCATGCACATCAGTAACATCATTTATAATTATTGAAAGATGTTGCTGTGTTTTGGGATTATCGTTACATAAAACAAATTCACTGTGGCAAACCATGCAATTACAATATCAGAAAGGTAGTTTTATATTAACACATTCAACCAAGTGAATACTCAAGACTTATACATAACCAAATGTAGATGTTCATATATTGTTGAACAGTATATACTAAAATGTAGAAGGGTATGTATTCTCATTGTTATCTATATTTTGTTTTTGGAACACCAGTAGATAACTTATCAAAGTGTGCTGCCTAATATTGTAACTTTTTGGATCAGTGTACCATGCAGTAATGAGCACAGAACTCGTGTAAAAATTACCATCACTAGTTACATTTGTCATCTTTCACTAGTTGGTATACTGACAAACTAATCTTTTTCTAAAACTGTTTTACATAGCAAGAATGGTGTTGCTGGCAGTGTTAATATGTGCATCTTTATTTTTGTTATTTTACTGCTGTAATGTCTATAATGCCATGTGTTCAATGTACCTCTTGCTGCTGTTGAAATCAGTCTAAACAAAGAAATGCAGTATTGCAATTTATGTAATGTGGTCTGATATAACATTTATTTGAGTATATGTGTTTGCTATACAAGTAGTGGCTTAAATTGTGAGTGAAAAGGGTCATTGGGGCAGTTCACTTACCTGGTTAACAAATGAAAATTAATAAATAAATTATTGAAAAAACTGCTTGAAGTGATGGTTGGGGAAAAAAGTTGATAAGCTTCAGTTGTGTTGAGAACAGGGACATAAGTTTAACAAGGGCAGGATAAGGAAAAACTCTCATACTTGCTGTATGATTCCAGAAGGTCTTGCTATACACTAATCCAAATTTTGGAGTAATTAAACTGGCATGCGTGCATGCACACACACACACACACACACACATGCATGTCACACATTACACTGTTTATTACATTACCTAGTAAAGATGAGAGCTCATCTGGTGCATGGAGAATGCAGACATTTGCAAATGCCAGTATCAAGTCTAACGCAATCCCTTTAACTACTTCCAAAACTTGGAGAACTGTAGTACAAGTATTTTTGGAATGCTTATCCTACTGTGGTCCAGCATGTGTAAGAGCAGGCTGAAAAAGATGAAAAAATTACATGAGCATTCTCTTTTCCGTTTTAATTCCATTGCATTTGTGTTCCCTTATTAAATTGTTTTATTTTAACCAGCAGGTCAAAGCAATAGCAATTCTGACACCTGTGCTGAATTTCGAGTAAAATATGTTGGAGCCATTGAAAAGGTGAAAGCTGAGTTGTTTGAAGGTCTTCAGGGACCATTAGACCTTATTAACTACATTGATGTCTCACAGGTAAGTGTTTGTATAAAGCTCAAATACAGAACTCAGTTTTAAAATAGTTAACATTATTCAGATTTTGGAGAGTAAGAGGTAGCACCAATGTAGCACATGCATTATAACATTAGGGAGTTCTTGAAGTAATGTACCAATACTTAAAAGATTATGTACTAAATGTAACCATTACTGGAGGACATAGGAGTGTTCAGAAAGACTCCTTACACTGCATTACCCAAAATAGTGTAGGCATCTGCAACACGTGGGAAGTGGTGATTCAGAGACATGGCTGGCATGATTCCACTATTATGCAAAATAGCACAGAGAGTCTCATATGTAAATTGTCTTATAAAGACTTCTAAATGAGAGACGTTATGGAAATGAAGGCACACCAGTCGAACCTTCTTTAATTAATGCCAGCAGGACACACAGAAAACACAAATTACACACTAAACTCTTAACTTTACTGCGTTTTTTTATCCCTTGAATACTGAGACTTCCTCAGACACTTCAGAGTTAGTCAACTCAGCCAAGGCCGCTGGCTAGCCCACTGTGCAGGTTACCAGTGCCTTTGTCCACTAACATGTTTTCCAGTCTGAAGCTATTGAGACATCAGTAGACACCAAGTCCTGACTGAGGGCTGTGGCACCTATATTTCTGGTAGTGAGGGCGAGGGTGGTATCCCACTGATCCTAGTTTGCAAGGAAGTTCCTGGAATCCATGTTGAGGTTTTGGTCATCTGGCTGTGAACTGACACCCCCCTTTGCAGTTACTTCAGAAAAACTGAGGTCAAAAGTACAATAGACTAAATGGTGTCTGCTGACTTGTCTCAGCCAAGGCCAAGTGGATCAGAAGTTCTGTCTACCTCCAAGGCTTCTTTACAAGACCAATACCAACTGGCCCAGGGCTTTATCATTTTTCTGTAAATCTGAACAGCCAACTTTGGAAATTCCTGAGGCTTTAGTGGTCTGTTCTCCTCTTCTAGAAAGTTCTGATACCCCAGGTTCAGTTAAATATGTACCAGCTAATGTTAGTCAGACTAGATGTTCTCTCATTTATGGTTCTGGCACCCAGGGCACTTATCCTGTTTCTCACCTCTAGAGGATCTCTCCTTTGGGGGCATACTTCTCAGAATGGAGGAGTAGATGTTCTTCGTGTTTCACTGTTGCAGTCATTACATTTGGGTAATCTGCTGGCAGGTTGCCGTCAGTCGGCCTGATTAACAAAGTCCTGGGTCCTGCATCGGATGCTGTCCCTTCTTCCATGACATCAGGTCATCAGGGGAATAAAACATGCAGCCGACGCCATTACATCAGTCTTTCTTGCCGTGCAGTGCCCGAAACAGAAGCAGTTTGCAAGTGTCGGTTCGCCGACTCCTGAAATTTTTCGATTTTGTGTTTCAGAACTGAAGTCTTCAACTAAAAAGCTAAGTACCCTGTTGGGGAAACTTTTTCTTGCTCCTTACCGATGTCAGAAAAAGTTAATAATTGTATTACTTGTGGGAAGCAAATACCTTATAAGGATTTCCATTTGTACTGTATTCCTTGCCTAGGCCCTGACCACGACGTACCTTGTTGCCGGTTCTGTGCTTTATTTAATCAGCGCACTATCCGTTGTCTGTACATTTTTGCTTCTAAATATTTTGGATCACGGTTTAATTATCCATAAATGATGTCGGCTAGCAATCCGACTACTGGAATACCAAAAAAATGCAAAGAAAAAGACAGAGACAGGTCGTTTACGTCCATAACTGCAGATGACACTTCTCCTAAGCCATTCACCAGTTCGCCGGTACTCAATGAGGCGCTTTCGCAGCCCCTGATACCTGCTACTTCTGATTCGCATGGAGACCCATTCGGAGTCCGGTATGCCGTGAGACGCTTCAATTATGAAACCCGCGGATGTCTCTACCTTGAATGGGTCCGGAGCCACTGTGCAGGCACCGGCTTCTGAGGGTGTATTCAGGCCTACAGATTTGTATATCAAACCGACATCATCTTCAATATTAAGGCCGAAATCTCAATCTATGTCTAAAAAAAACCGACGCCCAGGCCACATGTGCAGGCCCCAATGCCTAAAAAATAAATGATCAAAATGGCTGAAGATTTAATTACTCTAATCATGGGTAGTCAACTCCCTCTTCTAAGAGGCCTAGGGCTGAAATGGACTATGAATCTTCTGAACAGGATTCTATTTCTTCTGACTGTTCTAACGAAAAGGATTTGTCTATACCTAATTATGAGGACTCTGATGCAGAGGATTCCATTCCTTCTGCTTCTCCCCCTGAGGATTATTCTTTTGGGGAAACTTTACATACCTTAAGGGAACATTTCCACTGGGGAAGTCAGGATTTTTCTGAATCTAAAAAGAGGCTTAGGGATTTTCTTCTTCCTCATCATAGGCCTTTGGCTATACCTCCTGTTCTAGACATTGTTGATGTGTTTTCAGAATTTAGTATGGCTCCTGATTCTCTGCCTCCGGCCCCTTGTAAACCAGACAGATACTGCAGGGTTCCTGACTCCAACAAATTCCTTTTCAAAAATCCTGTTGCGGATCCTGAAACCATTTCTCAGAGCCCCAAGGGCATTAAGGCTTCTACTGCTAAAAATCCTACCCCTTCTGGTACAGATTCCAGGGCGCTGGATAGATGGGATAAAAGGGGTTATACTTATGCAACCTTGGCAATCAGAGCTTTAAACTGTCAATTCCATATGCTAAAATATCAGCAGCATGTCATGGGAATGCTTAAACAGAAAATGATGTTGATTTCTGTCTGTGTGGAAAATAAAGATTTACAGGATTTGTTGCATTCAGCTAAACAAGTTGGAAAATATACTTTGCAATGTGGTTTTGATTCTTTGGCGGCCTCTTGCAGGGCTGCTGTAACTGGGTTTGTGCTTAGAAGGCATGCTTGGTTCAAAGAGCAATCTCTGCCTGATCATGTTAAAGCAATGGATGGTCCTTTGCAGCAGGACCGTCTCTTTGGTAATAAGGCTGAAGAAGTTCTAAAAAAGATGGAATATAAAGCTAAATCTATGCAACCTGTGAAAGATTTCTTACAAGCACAACCTCCAAGATTTAGTAGGCACTGGCTTACTAAGAACTGGTCCTTTCCAGGTACTTCCAGAGCCACTCAAGTCAAACCCAGACATTCCAAAGGCACTAGGTTTAAGTCCCAAGGGACTTTCAGAACTAAGCAGTGGGGTGCCTCCTCTTCCAAATCTGGAAAGAACAAGACACCTCCCTATGGTACGCAGTCTCAATGATTTTCCTCTAGCATTACCAAGCACTTACCGTTTAGCCGCCCCTTTGGGGGAAAAGTGGCTCTTCATGACAAAAACTGGCAACTTATAACCCAGGACAAATGGGTTTTAAATATAGTGTCCCAGGGATACAGATTTCATTTCCACATGTTGCCAACTCCAAACGGATGGCCAGACCTGCCCCCACATCAGTGGGTAGAGGCTCAGAAACAAGTACTTTCCCTCTTAAACATGGGGGCTATTCAGCTAGTACCAGAAGAGGAAAAGGGACAAGGTTTCTATTCCAGACTTTTCCTGGTACCCAGAAAAGACAAATCATGGCGTCCAGTTGTGGACCTGTCTATGCTAAACACCTTTCTGGACATTCCAAAATTCAAGATGCTGACTCTTCACCAGTTACTTCATATGCTAGGCAAAGATGCCTGGTTGGCAACTCTAGATTTAAAAGAGGCTTACCTGCATATCCCAATCAGGGAATCTTGCAGGAGATACCTCACCTTCAAAGCAGGCTACTTGAATTATCAGTTCTCTGCACTGCCCTTTGGCTTATCTACTTTTCCCAGGGTCTTTACAAAGTGCCTGGCTCCAGTAATTGCATCTTGCAGGCAAAAAAATATTCAAATATGTCCATACCTGGGCGATTGTCTAATTCAGACAGAAAACAAGGCCATTCTTTTAAAACATCTGGCGTTTGTAAAAAGGGTTCTAACTTGTCTAGGGTACACTATAAATGAAAATAAATCGCAACTGGTACCCTCTCAAAAAATTACATGCCTGGGTGCAAGCTTGAATACAACTGCCCAGATAGCTTTCCTTACGCCAGAAAAGCAACTTCATTTGATGACTTACTTCAAACATGTGGCCACAAAAACCCTGCTATCTGCAAGACAAATACTGCAAGCCTTGAGGCTCATGGCATCCTGCATTCTTCTAATTCCATATGCAAGACTGCTTATGAGGAAACTTCAGTGGTACTTAAAAGTTTATGGAGTCAACATTGTCACAGCCTGGGAACAATGATTCCTGTCATTCCTTGCCTGCAACTAGAGTTCTTATGGTGGGCAGAGGCCTGCTACCAAAACAAGGGACTGCCATTCACACCACCCCCTGCCGCCCAAACCCTAACTACAGATGCATCAGACTGTGCATGGGGGGCTCATCTGGCAGGGAAGTGCATTCAGGGCAAATGGAGGCCAAATCAAATGCACCTTCATATCAAGCAGAAAGAAATGCTAGCTGTACAGAATGCACGGACAGCCTTCAAAGACTACCTTCATTCAGGACAACAAATGGTAAAGACAGACAACACCACAGTTATGTGGTACATAAACAAGCAGGGGGTACACATTCCTACCCCCTCTGCAAACTAGCCATGGCATTGTGGAACTCGGCCTTGAGCTATCAGGTACAACTACAAGATCAATTCCTGCCAGGAAAGCTGAATATTTTGGCAGACGAACTAAGCAGAAGTCTCATGGACCCACACAAATGGAAACTGGAACCACGGATTTTCAACATGTTGACACGCCAATGGGGGAGCCCAGGCATAGATCTTTTTGCCTCACCCCAGAAATACCAGTTGGAAAAATTTTGCACAAGAATTCCTCACAAAAAAGCCTGGAAAGTGGATGCTCTGTCCTTCAGCTGGGAAAACCTATCACTCTATGCCTTTCCCCCTCTGCCTCTATTCTCCAAAGTTCTACTAAAAGTCAAACAGGACAAACCAAAAATGATTTTGATTGCTCCAGACTGGCCTCGCCAACACTGGTACCCACTCCTACACAGTCTGTCATAAATTTTTCCATGGCACCTGCCTCGGACACCTTCCTTACTGTCTCAGCAGAACAACCAAATTCTGCACCCTCCGCTCCAAACTTTGAATCTTGCAGCTTGGCTAATCACTTAAATTCCCCCTTGGCATCCCTCAGCAAACCTGTGATGGATGTCATTTTGGAGGCGAGAAGACCTAGTACTAGAAAATCTTATGCTGACAAATGGAAAAGATTCTGTGCCTGGAATCAATCTCAAGGGATAAGCACAGCAGTGCCCAATTTACCTCAGATTTTGCAGTACTTAACTGAGATGCTTCACAAGGGCCTGTCTTTTTCTTCCATAAAAATCCATGCCTCAGTCATTTCAGCTCATTACAACACAGAACCCCCCCCCCTTCTCTCATCCTCTGCTAAAGCAGTATCTCAGAGGGGCCAAAAACGTGAGACCACCCAAGAAAGCTCCAACCCCTGCCTGGGACCCTAACTTTGTATTGGAGATACTCACTCTCCCTCTTATCGAGCAAGCTGCTACTGCAGACTTAATTTCTTTCCTGGAAAACAGCCTTCATTTTAGCGATCACTTTGGCTAGAAGGATTTCTAAATTACAGGCCGTTATGGCAGTGGAGCCTTTCATCATTTGTCATGCGGACAGGGTGTCACTCAGGACCAACCCATCCTTCATGCCCAAGGTGGTATCCAGTGTGGCTCTTAATCAGTCCATTCATTTGCCAGCTTTCTTTCCCAATCCACAGAACAAGGGGGAGTGGATTCTGCATTCATTGGATGTACACAGACAACTTGATTTTACTTGGACAGGACTAAATCTCGAAGAAAATCTGAACAACTGTTGGTAGCATTTGCTGCAAGGGCAGAGGGAAAAGCTATTTCAAAGCAAACCATTTCCAAATGGATAAGCCATTGTATTCATTTCTGCTATAAGCACCATGGAAAACCTATCCCCCAGGGGATCAGATCCCATTCCACCAGGGCTGCATCTACTTCTACACCCTTTCTCAGAGGTGATCCTACCAGGGATACTCTAGAAGCTCTTACCTGGAGTTCTGTGCATACTTTCACCAAGCATTATCATTTACCAATTTTCTCTAAATCCAGAGTTGGCTTTGCCACTGCTGTCTTGCAGGGCCTTCTAGCTGGCCCTAATGCTGTATAAATTTCTCCTCCCAACCATAGCTTTGGGAATCTACCCAAATGTAATGACTGCAACAGTGAAACACGAAGAACGTAGTACAGTTGTGTACACTTACCATAAATGTAGATGTTAGAGTGTATTCACTGTTGCAGTCCTGGTTACCCTTCCCCCAGCCCCCTACTTTACTCTGGCTATACCTCTTCTTTCTTTTACTATGCTTAAAAGCCTTTTTGGTGTATTTGTTTTTGGTTGGAGGTATATTTTTGTGTTTTTAATTTTATTTGCTCCCCATTAGGGGGGCACCTGACATCTGGAGCAAGAAAAACTGATGTAATGGCGTTGGATGCATGTTTTATACCCCTGATGACCTGACGTCATGGAAGAAGGGATAGCAACCAATGCAGGACCCAAGACTTTGTTAATTAGGCCGACTGGGGTCAACCTGCCAGCAGATTACCCAAATGTAATGACTGCAGCAGTGAATACACTCGAACATCTAAATTTATGGTAACACAACTGTACTTTTTTTCTGGTCTGTCATTTGAGGAGCTTTTCTCCCCAGACCTCTGCTGAAAACTGATTAAAATTATCCAGTAAGACTTTCCTGTGAAACAAATGTCAATAAATAAAAACAAAAATTAAAATTCTCTTCAAACATAACAAAATTATTCTCTTATATAATTTCTATGCATCCTATAGTGTCAGGGGCTGGGTGGTGCACCAAGCCCCTATCCATCTTTGTTGAAGGTACAATACATGGATTATTAGAGAATTGTCATACCATTCTAAGAGATACTAAAATGTTCCTTGAAAGGTTACATAACAGGATGGACACTATTACCAATGACACTGATTTTGTATTGGTTACAATGGATATTGAGTCATTATTTACCAGTATCCCTAGTACTTGGGGTATTGAAATGGTTAGTTAGAAATTTCCTGTCAACAAATAGATGTTTTTCAAATAGTAAGATACAACTTCTATGCAGTCTCTTAGAAATTATATTAGAGAATAATGTTGTTATGTTTGAAGAGAAATTTTTCCTGCAACAGGTTGGCGTGGCTATGGGCACTCCTTGTGCAAATAGCTACGCCAACCTTGTGCTAGTCTGCTGGGAAGAAACACATACTTTCCAGTTTGAATCCTTTCTTACATCAAGTGTTATGGTATGTACGTTTTGTGGATGATGTTTTTATTTTATGGAATGGCAATGGTTTAGATTTTGCATCCTTTGTTGATTATCTGCATACCACCACTGACTTTAAAATTCACATACCGGCTATCTGCAGCTGAGATTGATATTCTTGATGTACATCTAGCTAAAGCTGAATTTAACTGCTTCAAGAGTAGCATCTTCCACAAACCAACCAGAAAGAACACATACCTATACAAAACTAGTATGCATCCCAGCCACATCCCGAGAAATGTATTAAAAGGGCAAGTTTATAGGACATTAAGATTACATGATGATGATGAGGATGCATTACTAGCATTAAATAATTTAAAATTTGAGTTTATAGCTAGAGGATACCAACCTGATGAAATTGATAAGACTATATTTGATGCATGGCATATGAGATCAACTAAATGTAGACCTTATTTTAACAACAACGAGGTAGTTCCATGTAATAATCCATCTAACATAAACTCTAGGCCACATAATGAATTTAGAGTAGTGTTATAGTTTGCGAGTGACGTCAACCAATATGTTGACGTTATTAAGAAACATTGGCACCTATTACAAGAGGTACCACAGTTGCAGGTTATTACCTGTAAAGATCCACTATTCAGTTTCAAGAACAATATGTCACTCAAGAAGCAGTTATGTAACAAGGATGTGCCTAAGAAAGCCATCCCTTCTTCACGTCAGGGCACATTTCCTTGCAGGTCATGCAGTGCCTGCCCCTATATTTACAGTATAAATACATATGTCCACCCCACCAAGCATTTTCAGTTACAGCTTAATACTTATGCTGATTGCAAGAGCACTGATGTTGTCTATTATTGTTTTTGTCAGAAATGTCCTGTGATTTATATAGGTAAAACAAATAGATTTCTTAAAGACAGAATTCTAGAACATCTTCGTGATGTCAAAAATAAGAAACCCACTAATGCACTCGCCCAGCATATTATTAATACAGATAATTCACATTCTTTTAAGTTTTTTGTGCTACAGCGCATACACAAAAACATTAGAGGAGGGGATATAGAAAATTTTACTGAAAGCTGTGAACAGAGATGGATCATTAAATTGAATGCAGATAAATATCCAGGCCTTAATGGCTCTACTTCCTTGGTTCCTTTCTTGAAAGCAAGACGCCTCAAACATGTTTTAATTTTAGGCACCTCATACACCCATTACACTTTATTTATATTTATTCATATTTTAGAGACATAGACTACTTATAGTTATACATACATATTGTAGATAGATTTTATGACTAGATCTAGATTTTTATCCTTTTATTTTTTCATAGCTACAGTATTTATGGAGTTTTGTATCTATGCACATTACTTAGGTCTTTTACCAACAGTTTTGTATATAGTTTTTGTATGCAGTTTTTATATGCAGTTTTTATATGCATTTACATGCAGTATTTTATATGTGTCTTTTATATGCAGTTTTCTCTATATGTAGCCTTTTCTACATTTATAAGTTTTATATAGCTTTAATGCTTTAATTGACCTATGACATCAGTGATTGAGTCAATGGTTCCATCTGTATATAAGCAATGGAGTGTTTTATTTTCTTGTCTGATGAAGCATTTAGTTTTGCGAAAGCGCTCACCACTGTTCTTATGTTTTGTGTAATAAAGATGCTATTGTGTGGTACCTCGGTGTATTTTTGGTTATATATAGTTCTGGTTTTGTGCACCTGGGTTTTACCTGAAGCCGTTTCTCTCTTTTTATACTGATCTCCAGGGCATTGCAAAAGATCAAGAAGGGTCCAGGGCATTGCAAAAGATCAAAAAGGGTGGGCCAAAAGTCATACCGATTAGCTTCCTTTCAACCAGGCAACAATGGTTCTCTATTCTGCCAAGTGTAACATGGACAGACTCAAATATGTCACATTGGTGTGTGAAAATCTTGTCTCAGAAATAAGATTTGTTAACGCATCCCCACCTGACTGCCTTAAAAGCTGACAACTTGGATGATGTAGCTTTCATGCCATCCATACACGTTTTCAGAAAACATGATAAATATTATGAGGGAGGTTAGAAAACAAAATACAAGGAAAATCATAGCTAGAAAACTGGGAGAGGTTCCCTTTTGCTGCATATCCAGGGAATAAGAAATGGGATGTGAACACAGCTTGAGTGTTTTGAATTACCTGTCATACTGTTACAGAACTGGTCTGTATCATGCATACCTAAAAGTCCAAGTTTCTGCTACTTCAGCATGGCTACCTCTATAGCCTTCTTTGTATTCTCAACTACTACTGAAACACTTCCCAAAGAAGATGCATCTCGCACCACATAGGACATCAGTTCACCATGGTATCTTAGCTGTGTGTTAGAGAATCTAACCTCATTCTCTTTGAATCCTCTACTTTGGGTTCCACTTCCAGAACACCTATCTTTGAAGACTCTGATCTACATCTGTTGAGAGTATCAGAATTGGAGAAACTGATGTGCAAGGAGCCATTCTTGATCCTTCACAAGGAGAGGGTGTCATATCCCTTCACAGTAATCCCATATTCATACAAAAGTAGTGACTGAGAAAAGCCATCAGTGTGGCATAGAGGGAGAACACCCTAACTATGGCTCAGGCGACTTAGGTTCAGTTAGAATTGCAAGCATCTGAGGTACTGGCAGGGAGGGCATTCACCAGTGACTCTATCCTTAAGGGGAGATGCAGCCCTAGGGTGAAGATGGTGAGTATAGATGAAGGTGTGGGAAAATTGGGTAGGGCATAAAAACAAAAACAGTCTCTCCCTCAAACAGAATGTAGACCGCCAATACCTCTAGGGCACCCATAGGTTATACAACTGGTCCCAGCAGGATAGAGAGTCAGTCTGTAGTTGCTATTAGACCCACGTGGACATACTGCACTGGGTAGCATTGCCATAAGGATCCTGTGGAGGGGGGACAAAAAAAAAGTAATACTAAGATCTCTAAATCAATGTATACTCCTCCTTATGCTCCCCCTACCCCAACCTCAGAACCAGAAAGAAAGCACTGCAGTCTTTGCATGTCCTTAGAAAACTGAAGTTTCTTTGGAAAATAAGAACAAGACTTTGCCTCCTTTACAAAAGATGGGGGGAGCCTGTAAAATAGATGGATGTCCAAGTGGTTTGCTCACTATATTTGCTACTACTGTGCCCATGGTAATTCTGTTGCAGATCATGTAAAAGCACATTCTACTAGAGCCACAGCAGCCAGCACAGCATTCTTGGGGAGGTTGTACCCAGTCTGTTTTGGAAGCAGCTACCGTGTCTTCAGTTCACATGTTCTTTATACACGTTGCAGTCAAGGCCCTTGCAGGGTTTGCTTTTGCCATCCTGTTGCATCTGCCATTCACTAGGTCTGTGCTGTGGAAGCTTATTACACTGATGGGACGAAGAGTATACGTATAAATGTGTGAGGAACGTGCTACAATTGTAGATGTGTGAGAAGATGCACTGTTGTAGTCCATGTTTCCTCTCTCCATCTCCTCTCTCTCTTTTCTTGTTGGGGCATCCTGCTGTAGGGAATACATTACCTTATCCTGCCCCCCCTTCTCCCTACCAGACTTGCTGCCACCTTATATGTTCATATGTGTTTACTAGGTTAATGACCGCAGGGGCCATGCATCCCAAATCTCTGACTAGTTCTAGTACCTTTGATAAGTGTAAGCAGGGGCTTGGGAGGTGAAACATTTACAAACAGGAGCGTGGGAGCTGAACCGTTTCTAAGTTGCCTGTGTCCATTAGAGACATGGATACCAAACCAGAGATGAATTTCCTGTTCCCCATCCAGTTGTCCAAGTTGCACTTGAATTAAGTTAGGGAGGAACTCTGCTTCACATGGATGGGGAGCCTGTTTCAAAGAAGGGGTAATCTCTGGAATACATACTTGTCTCTTCAGCAGCTCCTGTTCATATCACAGGCAAGGTTTCCATCTTTAGAAGGGGTAATTCTGGTACTGTTTGTTTTGTGGGTATGCGGGAAGCTCATCAGACTGGGGTCTGACAATGCCTTGTATGCCAGTCATAAATCTTCCCTCAACAGCCCAGGAGACAAAATACAGGGATAGGGCCTTGAGGCAGTGTGCACAGGACATGTTACATGCACGCTGTATTCTTTTAGTGAGGAACATATGTGAGCATTAACATTTTTGAATATGTCTGGTTAGGTACATAGGAGGCATTGTACTCAATGATAGGCCTAGATGCCGTACCTTTGTTTAAGTTCGCAACACAGAATGATAAATGAAATTGGAAAGATTCATTCTCAGTACCCTTGTAAAAGGAAGAAGCTCATTAACGAGTTAGAGCTTTAAACCTCTGTACCAAATGCCACCTTGAAGTTGTATGTAATCCTACAGAAGGAGATTGTGTCCTCATGTCTTAGCTTTCTCTTCACATGGAGATGTTCCTGTCATGGTCCGGTGGTGATATAGCATCTAGGACAAGCTTCTGGTCCAGTCTTGGAAAGAGATACCTGTAGGTGGTATTAGCCAGTACCTCTATTATACCCAAAAATGTGTCCATGTCTACATGGGAGTGTGTCAGCTGAGCCACTGGGGGAAGTTACAGCATTGGAAGTCAGGGTCGTTTGACCTTTTGCAGGCAGGGTATCTCAGTGATGAGGTTGCACCCATGAATAATGTATTCAAACATCTGCAGCTATTGTAAGTGCCTAACACAGCTGTACTGCATTTACAAATGTGTAGTTCTGGCATCTAGGGGGACTTCATTAGTGTTTTAATTTTTTAAGACCTTTCAGGATTTGTATAAAAGGAATACCATATGCTTATGTATTCCAAGACGCACACATGTCAGCAGATCACTTGTATTGTTATGATTAAGGCAGCTTACTTGTTCACTTTAATCTGAAGGCTGAAGTACTAAGCTTGGCTTAGTCCTTTTTTCCTTTTATGAGAAACCACGCAAATCTATAGAAATGTGTCTTCTTAAAAGGGAATGGAGATAGAGGGGTGTTTGGAGTGGCAGTTTTTTTTCCTGTCCTCTTCTGAGGTCCTCGCCTTAAGACTTCTCTTCTTGGACTCATTTGGTCTCTGTTACTTGTCAGTTGGAAGCAGGACTCCCCCAGGGTAGACAAGAACCCTGTGGCCAATTTATTCCTGCCCAGGTAGCCCCATTAGCCTATTTGATGCAATCTTTTTGGCAGGAATTGGGTGGTAGGGAGGAGGCAAGCTTGCTTGTCCTAAAAAATGGCCTGCCCATCCCTGGTAGAGTGCCCCTTCCTCAGCTCTTTTCTGAACCATACATGCTGCCTGCCACAGGAAACATGTCTCTGTACATTGACTCCTCTGGCTTACATGCATGCGCACCATGGCAGTACGTGTCCATAAGCTCATTCTCTGTAGGTGTAATACCCACTGCTTTCAGTAGGTGTCACCAAGTTGTGAGCCTGTGCTGCTTGCCTTTCCCCAGAATGGGGAGCTGGCAGCTGCCAATCACTGCCATCTTCTCCTGCCAGCTTCATCAGATGTCTGAGCCACTAATCAAACTCTGGTTGCCTGGGCTATAGTTAGGGTTTTGTGTTGTTACACCACCAGAGCTGGTATTTCTGAACAGGTTTAAAAAAATAGGTATATGTATAGAATACCTTAGTTATTTGTGCCCAAGGCTCTTTGACACACATATAGCTTTATCAAAGTCTAATGCCGTCACATATCACACTATTTTAAACAGTGTGCCTAACTCTAGAAAAAAAGTTAAGATGTTTTGACTAGCATAGTGCACTGAAACTTTAAGCTGACAGATTTCAGAATGTTATGATTTGGTGAATGCTGTCTCTAGAGCAGTAATAAGGAGAGTCTTCTTTCAAAGGCACATTTGGTTGAGGTAAGTAGATTCACCTGAAGAGAGCAGGGTGGAATGGTGTCTCATTTTGCTAGTTTACCCACTCTGGTAGGGAGAGGAGGGACTTGGTCTGTGATTTAGCATTACCTTGGTGATGGGGTTGTGCTATGATCTCAAGACTGATCGCCTTTGAGTTCAGCATTGCAAGGTAGGACTAGAGCTAACTGACATTATTTGTGGTGATGTGGTTGATATCAGTAGCTCCATACATTTAGGTCATGTCAAAATATCTGTTGCTTAGATGATAACATTATGATGCTGCTATAAGCTGCACATTCCACTATTTCCTTTCCAACACAGCTGCAGCCATTGTGGTTCTAGTCCTGCAGAGACACTAGGTTAGGAGCAATAGGTATTCCGTGAGGAGCAAAAAAAAATAAGTTAAAACCTGATAGTGCAAAGGCTTACATTTTAAATGTCAGTACTGTCACATGCAGACTTTTCATTTACAGATTTTACTACTGATTTCATTGTCCTTGCATATAAAAGGGAAAATGACTGAATCCTGCAAAGAGGTTTACCATCCTGCACTTTCTTATTGAAACTGGTGATTTAGATGTCCCACAAACTGCCTACTGGTGATTTTGTGTTGCTGGGGCGTATACAGTTTGGTGCTAGTTTCACTGTCTTCCACCTAATGAGTGCTGGTATAGGCTATGGCTTCTGTATGTCTTTAAATTGAATTAAGCAGGTAATCAAATAGTAAATGAATACCCAGTTTCTAAAAAAATATATATAAATATACCTACATGTAAAAATAAGGTTAGTTTGAAATTCTCCTTCAAATATTCTTAAAGCTGTCTAAAAATATCTTTCTAAGAAGGATGGTTGAACTAGTTAATTTTAAAGGAGAGTAAATACAAGTTAACTTGAAAATTTGCATCTTGTATTTCTATTGCACTATATATATCAAAAGATTATATAATCTATTTTCCTCTTATTTTTTCATGTTGGACTTCACTTTTATGATGTGTATTTTATGGTGTCAGAGTAGGTCATTGTTGTTGTGATTATTTTATTTTACAGACTAAAACTGCCTTACCTGTTAACACTGGCAGCCATCATTTTATGAATGCCTCTGCCTTTCTGCTAGTGCTGTAATAATTTGTTACAATATTTGTTTCTTATAGAGAATTATTTTGTAAGTAAATGCCTGCTATGTACAAAAGTGTAGCAGCCTGGACTTACTCATGCTATTTGTAAGCTATTATGTTGATCTGTTTGCCTTTTTTATGGTGCTTTCTGTATTATCTGGGTTGGCTAAGGTTCCCAAAGAAATAATTTTATGCATGTTGTGTAATCATGACAGTTGTATCATCTATATTATTAGCTTCACCTTATTTGCTCACTACCTAATACTGTATGATGGTATTATTATTATTGCTTCATTAATTATTTTAGAGGCATCCCTTTAGCTTGAGGTGCCAGCAGAGAGTATCTCTTACAAACAGTCCTACACTATTTTGCCAGTAGGAACCTTAAACTGCCTGCATGGGTTTTTTCTGCCATCTGGCTGTACGGGATTTCCATGGATATATTTCCCAAAAGTAAAAGGGGTGGAGAGGCACTGAGTAGCCCCGTGCAAGGCAGTGGAAGGGGTACAGATAGACCATCTTTGCACACTTGCCCTAGAGCTGTTTACACTAGTTTCCACTTATGATGTCTATTCTACAGATTTTTAAGTTTGTGAAGGTGTGACTGAACTTGATGGAGGTTGCAGCTGTAGGGATAAGACTCCAAAAGGATCTTTCAGACAATTGTTAGACCCTTTTGATGTAGTAGCAGGTGAAATTTTATCCATCGCTGGCACTAATTAACAAAAATCCCAGATGACACAACAGCTTCTAAAGAATAATTGTACGTCTTCCTGCCATGTATGTGTTTATAAATATGAACAGGAAAACATGACCAACCTGTGCTGTGTAAATGTCTCACCAAGCAAATAAACCAGAGTAAAGCAGTCCAAGAAAGTAGAATGATGAGATGACACCAGGCTCTCAGCATAAAACGAACAGTCTTTTATTTTAAAACATCGCTTTCACAGCTCTTGCTGCTTCCTCAGGTGTCCGTATAAAAATGCAGTCACACACACAGCAATTTATACAAAAATTCAACTAGCAACTAACTAAATGCACTAAAGCTTTAAAAGTAAGAGATGAACTTAAACTGATGCGCATAAGTATATGTATGTATATATATATATATATATATATATCTGTATATATGTATATATATATATATATATATATATATATATATATATATATCTGTATATATGTATATATATATATATATATATATATATATATGTATGTATATAAGGGTCATCTAAAAATTGAGTGTTTCTGCAACAAAGGTTTAAGGGGAACTTTATCATTTAGTCCTGAACTATAATCTGCCCTTAACCTAACTATCCACTTGCTCTCTAAGCTTTCAGTAGTATTCCTAACATCACCCAGTAGCTGCAACATGTGCTATGACTTGAAACTTAAAACAATGTGTGTGTGAAGTGAGCGTCACATGTTTAGAAAGAGCATTGCACTCAGTACCATTATTTATATGACTTACGTGTTCTAAAATACATTCCTTCAACTGTCTGTCAGCCTTGCCTACATAAAACGTCATGCAGGCAGTGCACATGAGACGTGCAAGAAGCTTGAACATCAGACACATACTGCTTACCCTGGTTTGGATGTATAAACATACCAGTAGTGTCAATATAGCTACAGCACTTACAAGTATGACATGGTCTAGTTCCTTTATAAGTGGAACCCATTTTATTCCTGGTAGTTTTACCATCAATAAACTGTTTTGGATAACAAAGCATCTTTTTTAAAGATAGTTTCTTCTTAAAGATAAAGTTAGGTTGTTCACCCACTATTTTTTTAAGATCATTATTTGTTGTTATAATGGGCCAATGTTTCCTTATAATATCCAAGACATAACCTGTAGTGTAAGAATAAGTCACCGGTACCCTGCATTTACCATCACCCAGCCTGTTAGGGTGAATTGAAGGTGGATTTAAAGAAAAAAAGGGGCCTGCCTCTACCTTCTGTAACATCAGAAACTTTATTCAATAGTTGTACATTACTCCTCTTGTAGCCCCTATCCACAAACTTATTCTCCAGATCTTTCATTTCAGCCATAAAATTGCCATCACTGATAGTCACCCTTGAGACTCTAAGTCCTTGCCCTTGTACTATGTTATCAAATACATATTTGGGGTGCATGCTTGTTCGGTGTAAAAAGTTGTTCCTATAACAAGGTTTCCTGTATAGTGAAGTATCCATCTGTCCACTGCTTGATACTCTGATAAGTACATCTAAGTAACTAATTTCTTTCTTAGAATACTCAGCTGTAAATCTCAAAAATGTAGTACTAACATTAATCTCTTCTATAAGCTTTCCCATTTCACTAGATTACAGCGAGATCTCCTGAAGGAGCTTGGAGATGCTCTCCAGGGTTCAGTAGCTGCGAGGGTAGCAGATAAGGTATCATCCCAGCTCTCCACCCTTAATTCAGTAGTAAACTCATCCATGAGGCTCATTTCTTATGCAGCTGATGGTGGACTAGGTCAGCGGGTTCAGGGATTGCCCTTAGCAGACATTCCTGGATGCGCTTGTGTAACTTTGCGAAACCCTTCAAGTCATACTTTATTAACACACTTTTTGATGGCTCATCTCTGTTCATGCCTAAAGTCAAAGAAACCCTAACCAGGTGTGAACAGGAAAGAAAAACTCTCTCTGCCGTCCATTTTTCCACTCCTTCTAGACCCTACCCCAATGGTCAAAAGGGGAGAAAGATGTGGTTTTGACACGTGGTGAACCTTCCTCCAGGGGTAGAAGAGGAGGTAATAATGGAATACGCTGGCCATGTAGCAGAGGGGGTCACAGAACCAGGGCGACAGGGACTCCTTCTTTGATAACCGTCCAGTGCAACTGAAAGGAGGCCTGCCTGTCCCCCTCTGGAGGCAGTGTGGGGTCGATTATCTTTGTACCAAGATGCCTGCCTAAAAATAACAGAAGACAAGTGGGTACAAAGCATCATATCCAGAGGTTACTCCATGCCCTTTTCCATGACCCCACATATCAAAAACATTCCGGATGTTCCACCCAATCACAGGAAACAAGCAGCCCTAGAGATATAAACATTGCTAGAAAAAAGTCATCCAACTGGTCCCTGCAGACCAAATAGGATCCGGGACTTACTCAAGGTTCTTTTTAGTTCCAAAGAAAACAAGGGACTGGAGACCCATACTGGATCTCAGCAGACTGAACAGATCTGTAAAAAAGACAAAGTTCCATATGGTAACACTGTAGTCGATACTTCCCTTTCTGGGAAAAGACAATTGGATGTGCTCTATAGACCTCCAGGATGCGTACTACCATATAAAGATGGACAGGCCATCCAGGAGTCATCTGCGCTTTCGGCTGGCAGTCCATCACTGCCAGTTTCAATCTCTGCCCTTTGGTCTCACTACAGCACCCAGAGTGTTCACCAAATGCATGGCAGTGATTACGGCTCACCTGGAAAGTTCAGGATTCTGAGTGTTTCCATACCTAGACAACTGGCTCCTAACCGCCACCACCAAGCATCTACTAACACAGGCAAGAGACACCACCTTGCAGCTCTGTGCTCATTTAGGGATTACTATAAACTATGAAGGCTGCCTTATTGCCATCTCAACATATCGTTTTTATAGGCGCAGATTTAGACACTACTACAATGATGGTAAAGCTTCCACCAGAAAGGTTACAGGCCCTTCGAGAACAGGTGTTAGAACTCCTCTTCAAAACAGACTTGAGCAAGGAAAATTTTCAAACTACTGGGCACGATGGCAGCAGCAATCAACATAATTCCCGTAGCTCAGATGCACATGAGAATTCTACAGTGGCTTCTTTTCACACAGTGGTCTATGCAGGAAGTTCCAATGTCTCACCAGATAACATGAACAGAATCTTGCAGAAAAGACCTATGTTGGTGGCTTCACTCAGACTGAGTGACATTAGGTCGACCATTTGTTCTCCCATCACCAGTAAGCCAATGTGACCATGGATGCTTCCCAGATTGGGGGGGGGCATTATCAGGGAAGAACAGCTCAGGACATATGGCAGGGTCACAAGCGCCATTTGCATATCAGTGTCCTAGAGATGAGAGCGGTGCTTCTGGCGTTGCAAGCTTTCCAAGACTGTCTTCCATTAGGAACAATTGTAATCCAGACAGACATGTCAGTTGTATGGTATATAATAAACAAGGAGGTACCAAGTCTGATTCCCTTTGCCGAGAGGCCCTGAGTATGACAATAGGCAATGTCCTGCCAATGCTTTCTGGTAGCAATGCACATCCTGGGGAAATCCAGTGTGATAGCAGACAAACTCAGCAGAGCAATACTGATGCCCCATGAGTGGTCCCTGAAGCAAGAAGTAGCAGTAATGATTTTCCGAAAATGGAGCCAGCCTTGCTGTGATTTCTTTGCCACGTCCACAAACGGGAAATGCAACAGCTACTTTGCCCTGATTCCCTCTTCTGGGGGATCCCCCAAGGGATGCACTTGTGCACGATTGGCCCCCAGGTCTCCTCTATGCTTTTCCTCCTTTCCTTGATACCCAAAGTTCTTCAGAAAGCCAGCACATCAGGAAGGAACTTTAATACTTATAACCCCTTACTGGCCTCACCAAATTTGGTTCCCCTTCCTGCGCTGTCATCTTCAGGAGGAGCCTTGGATTCTGGACCCTGAGCCAGATCTTCTGATTCATTCATTAGGGGTTTCCCATCCATCCATTCAGACACTTAAGTTGACAGCTTGGCTGCTCCAATTCCAAATATAGCCAGGCTACAAAACATTTAATCTGAAGCACAGCACATTCTGATATCTTCTCACAAGGCATCAACAAGAAGATTAGTATCTCAGTAAAAGGAAAAGATTTTCAGTTTGGGCCTTAGAGAATCATACTGACCCTTATTCAGCACCTATATCTTCCATTCTGGAGTTGCTGACCAAGCTTTTTAATGAGGGAGCAGCTGCAGCTACTATTTGAGTCCAATTGGGAGCAATTTCAAATTTTCATTTTGGGAATGAGGGACCAAATATTATGTCCCACAGACTTTCTAAAGTTTTTCTGAGAGGCACTAATCTTTTGAGACCACTCATTAAGCCCCACTACCACCACGGAACTTGAATTTTGTACTATCCCAGATCATTTTTCCCCCCTTTGAACCTGCATCATCATGTGACTTAAAGTTCTTAACGTGGAAGACTATTTTCTTAGTGGCCATGACCTCAGCTAGGAGGATTTCGGAACTACAGGCATTATCTATCAACCCCCCATATTTATTGTTCCACAATGACAGGGTATCACTCCGTACAAACCCGTCTTTCATACCAAAGGTATGTTCAGAATCAAACCTAAATCAGTCCATAGACCTGCCAGTTTTTTCCCCAAGTATGGCAGTAAGGCAGAATATATATTACACCGACTTGATGTTCATACACAATTGCATTTCTGTTTACACAGAACAAAAGTGTTTAAAAAGTTTGAACAACTGTTTGTATCATTTTCAGACTGCAAAAAAGGTGCACCAGTAGCAAAAACTACCCTGTATAGGTGGTTGTCAGACTGCATTTCATTCACTTATGAATCTGTAAGTAAACAGCTGCCAGACAAAATAAAAGCTCACTCTGCTTGGGCTGTTTCCACCTCTTCTGCTTTTTGTGCAAAATTACCAATAGATAACCATTTGTGCTGCAGCAACTTGGGCAAGGCCTCATACCTTTATCACTCATTACAAACTAGATTTGGCCTCCATGGATAGGGCCCCTTTGGGTCCACTGTTCTGAAGAATGTACTCCCATGAGCCACCCAAGAAAGATGGTGCTAGGGACACTGTCCCATCAGTAAAGTATGAAGGCGAGATAGGACAACTTCACATAAAGAAGTTATGTACTACCATAACATTCCACGTGGGTTGTCCATCTTGCCTTCATTCTTTCGTCCCTTCTTCCTACCCCCAGCTTGTGGCTTGTAGTGGATCAAGAGATTACTGATTGGCGCCTGTTGTGCTTTGACCCTATTCTGGTCTTATAAATAGTAGGCAATTACATATGAGCATTAGTACACAGGCAAACAAGATCTGGGGAAGGCACTAGAGCATCATGGGATAGGGAATAAGCCACAAGGTAGTTGAAGACCTCGAGCTTTTGTAAACAGCCTAGTCAGAATCCAGGATCGGTTCCAAACCCCATCAGTAAAGAATGAAGGTGAGATGGACAACTCACATGGAAAGTTATGGTAGGTACATAACTTCTTTTTTTACTTTGCCTGTCTTCGTTAATTGTTTTGTACTGGCTATAAACTGATGGCTGTCAGTTATAACTTGACCTGAGGAGGGGCAGATGGTTCCACTCTCATTTCTACATCTTTCAGGCTACACCTTCAGAAAATTACTCCGGAATCTTTAACAGCCACTGAAATATGGCTTTTTAACTCGCAACTCATGCTCAACCCAAAAAAGACCAAACTTCTACTTTTCCCCAAATCCCCCTCTCATGAAAAAAAAAACAAGATTTAAAGCCCTTTCTCTTGATAATACAACCATTGAAGTCCCTTCTCATAGCATTTTATGAAATGTATGTATTTATGTAGGCAGCGTTCCAATAGTCAGTCGGACTATGAAGTGTTTTCTGGGGAGAGACTACCTTTCGGCTCTGGAGCGGTGGATAGCAGTGATTTCGGTAATGGTGTGCCGTCGTGTTTGAGGTCCTTGCAAAACGAAGACCAGAATCCAGCGGCTAAGCAACGAGTGGAAGCTGTTAATGGAGCGAGATCTAAGCAGCAGTTGTGTAACGCTAGAGGTTTGAATGACAACAGAGCGAGTTCTCAACAGTCAGGTACCAGCCAGAAAGACACTAATTGTGGACAGTTGGACTTTAACACTGTTTTAAAAGTTAAATATTGTTTCAACTCTAAAAATCTGCCTAGTAATAGAGATACTGAGTTTAATTGTTCGTTTAAACAGAATGTGGATCGTTTTGATGAAATGTTATTCAAGTTTAAAAATTTAGAGCTTGAGAATGCCTATCTTAAAGAATGCATAAGTTTAAGTATTGTCCCGAAAGGGTTAAGGATATGTAAGTATCCAAATAAAGTGAAAGTAGGGTCCGATTTCCATCATGAATTATTGAATATTTTTAATAATTGTGGCCTGGATATATTAAAAGCTATTGTAAAGGAGAATTCTAGGGAGATGGAGGGCCTGAATTTAGAATTAGAAGAATTGAATAAAGTGATTGTCAATGATTTACTGTTTTCCATAGAGGAAAACCGGAAAAAATACCAGAGTATGTTAAATAATATAGAGAGAAATTTATCTAATATTTTTGAAAGAAAGTGTAAAAAACTTGGAAGGGATGTGGAAGAATATAAACAGAAAACTAATTACCCAAACCCAAGAGGTATTTATATGAACAATAAAAACAAACATTTTAATTATCAACCTAACCAAGAAGCAGCTTTTGAAGGGGTAGAACAAGGTCAGGACAACATTGGTTTGAGGGATGAACAGGAATTTCCTGAGTTGAGAAGATCCGAACGGATTAGGAACTATAATCAAAGGAATTATCAAAAAAACTTTCAGGAAGGGGAGGGGGGGGTTTATCAACGTACCCACTACAGGAATTACAACAAGAACAACTCGAAGAGGTAGGTGTGATAGATGGTGAGCATGTTTTTGAGCCCAGGGTTGATGGAGGTGTGAAGGAAGGGATAGTTAACAAAAGGAATGGTTATACAATATATAATTATAGTGCTCTTGAAATTAATGAAGTTTATTTCCAATTGTTTACAAAGGGACTGAAATTCGTACCGAATAAAAAAGCAGATGTTAGCAAGGTTCTTATTGATTTGAAATTATTCATTCGAAAGAAAAATTTTGAACTCTTGTATCAGAAACAGAATGTAAATGAAGTATGTCCAGATATTCACAATTTAAGGAAAAGAAGTATCTTTAACCCACCTATTAATCAGCAACTCAAGAATTTTGAGAATCTTGTGGAAAAAAGAATTAGGAATGAACTGTCCAATAGAAGAGTTGCTCCGAACCTTACAGTGGAGGAAAATAGGTTATTACAACAACTAGCAGGGGATAAGAATATTCGGATATCTAAACCTGATAAGGGAGGGGGTACTGTCATGATGGACCAGATAGTGTATGATTCCAAAATGATGGAATTATTGCTGAATGTGGATAGATATGAGAGGTCGTCTGTGAATGAGATTAATTTAGGTAATCAGAAAGTGGGGATGGTTCTAAATGACCTGCTCTTGGAGGGCTCGATTGATATTAATACCTACAGGTACCTATCAGTAGATAAACCAAAAGTACCAGTAATTTTTGGGGTGCCGAAGGTACATAAAAATATCAATAACCCCCCTATGAGACCAATTGTTGCATCAGAGGGTTCTGTAACAGCCCCTATTGCTAAGTGGTTGGATGTTAAGCTGAAAGAGGTGTTAAAGGAAGGACCAGGTATAGTCAAAGACTCCTGGGATTTACTTAGGAATTTAAAGCAGGATCTTTTTGATGAAAATGTATTGTTTATCACGCTTGATATAATAGACTTGTTCTCATCTATTCCGCATAAAGAAGGTATGGAACTATTTGAAGAAGCTTTGATTCAGTATGGCAAGTTTTCTCATAATGATTTTCGATTGATATTAACCCTGATGGAAGTAGTTTTGACGAACAATTTTATACATTATGAGGGAGAGTTCTTCAGACAAGTACAGGGTGTCGCTATGGGCGCACGTTGTGCGCCCACCTATGCTAACATTATATTGGATATATGGGAACAAAAGTTTATACTTAATTCCAGGTTTAAAAAGTGCTGGAAATTGTATAAGCGTTACCTAGACGATATATGTCTGTTATGGATTGGTACTGAGAAGGAATTTTCTGTTTTCTTTGATTATTTATCTGGCACTACTAGCTTCCTTAACTTCACCTTCAATAAAAACAAGGAATGTTTAAAGTATTTAGATATTTATATAGGGAAGAAGGAAGGGAAGTTCTTCTCAAAAGTTTATAGGAAAGATAATTACTCAAATTCATATCTGTCCTATTTTAGTGCACACCCACACCATCATAAAAAAGGAATTATTAAAGGGCAGTATGTGAGGGCCAGTAGAATGTGCTCCAGGAATGATGATTTCTTTGAAGAATGTGGGAAGCTAAATAGTATGTTCCTAGAGAGGGGTTATCCCGACGTCCTAATCTCTGAAGTAGAAAAGGAAGTGGTGACTGGGAGGGCTAATAAATTTCATCCAATATTAGGAATTGATGAACCAGTGAATACTGGGCATCAGTTTGATAGTTTTGATAGTTCTAATAATTTAGTTTTGGATTATAATGGGGAAGCAAAATTTATTTTCAATCTAAGACTGAATGGCAAAAATTTGGGGAGTTTTCGGATCTGAACCAGCTCTTTGAACAGCCATTGAAATGCACCTTCAGAAAAGGTAAAAACCTCAAAAACGTTTTTGAAACAAAGGGTAGGGGTCACCACCAGAAGAAGTGCAGAATCGGGACCTTTAAATGCGGTAGTTGTCCGCAATGCCCGTTCATCTTTGCCCGAGATTCAGTTCACATACAGAGTAGGGATATTTTAGTAAGGAGTACTGAATATGCGAACTGCCATACAAGTGGAATCGTATATCTGAGCCTGTGTAAGAAATGCCAAGCTTTTTATGTGGGAAAATCTGAACGTAAATTGAAAAATCGGATTTATGAGCATAATTATGATATTAAAAATGGGTGCCCCAGTAATGCCTTGGCAAATCATAAAATGAAATGCCCAGAAGCAGTATTCCATTTTTATGTCTTGGAAGTAGTTAAGAAAGATATTCGAGGTGGACCATGGGAGGATGCGATCGAATATAAAGAACTGTTGTGGCAGTTGCAGTTGGAATCGTATAACAAACCAGGTCTTAACAATATAGTATCCCTACTACCTGTGTTGAAATTGAGGGCTGCTAAATTGTGAGTGCAATATTTGTCTTTGAAATTTAAAAGTTGCTTTCATACATTATTTTAATTATAGGTCCTATGACACCTCTGGTTTTTGAGTATTATTCTTCCATTTTTGATGGGAAGGAAAATGAATTTATGTGAATGTGACAATTTATATTCATTAATTTATGCTTACTTCTTGACAAGGATAGGAAGTCAGTATCCAGTTAGGTTATAAACAAACAAAAAATTCTTTTTATATGTGTGTAATAATTCTTTTTGTACACTAGAGGGAGTATGTGCAATAATAAAATGTTTCCTTATAGGTAGATTTCTAACTTTTACATTTTTGTAGAGTATAATACATATATAGATGAATTTTGTTAAGGTTCTTTGTAAATGAAGTTGGTTAGCTTTGTCTTTGAAGTAAAGTCAAGTGTTGCTATTAGTTTTTAAATCATGAGTTTTTAATTAAAACTTTTTTAATCTGTTTTTAAAAGATTTAGTATCTGTATATTAGATAATTAATTAGAAATTGGTGCTCTAATTAGTTAATTGATATCAATTGAATGTGTATATAAGACAGGTTTAAAATTATATGATAGTTGTGCATCTGAAGAAGTGCCTGAAACGAAAACGCAGGTGTGGAGACATAGCGTTTGTGCCTTGGAGTGTATTGGATGTGCCTTGGAGTGTATTGAATTTGTTTTATTCCAGCCTTTGTGGTAATAAAAGTTTTTATACCAGCAAAGATTTTTTTTGCCTTCCTCCTCTAGTGCTTTTGTGTCTAATAATTTTATGAAAGGTGATAGTGGATGATAATCTTGCATTCAACCTGCATATACAGAGTTGCATAAGAGCTCATCAAAAACTAGGGATGTTTTAAAAGACCTAAAACTTTCTCACCGATGCAACTAAAACTGTACTAGCCATTACTTGTATCCTCCCCACTCTTCCTTATGGCAGTCCCATCCGTACTAACCTCCAGCCTTCACAAAAATTTAAATGTGTACAATGCTGTAACAAAGTTGCTAAATTTGCAGCAAATACCCCTTTCAGAACCCACCACAGTATAGCACTAAAAAGCCTAAACTGGTTAGAACTGCCTGAACAACTAACATGTACAGAGCTCCTTACCACCTATAAATTATCCAGCATCCAGCTGCCTGTCCAGCACTAAAAACATTCTACAAATCTGTGTTTCTAGTCTGTCATTGTGTTTCATTGACCAAAAACTCCTATTTGTCTACAAACCCATTAAATCTGCTTGTCATTATCTGTACTTGTACAAGGTTACTAAGGCCTGGAACTCCTTACATGTATCCATCAAGTCAATACCCCCCTACCATCTTTCAAAACCACTGTGAAAGACTTCCTAGCTAAAATCTGGCTTTGTTCTTGCTCAAAACCAGGGTAAATTGTATCCACAAATGCGAGCAAGTACCTTTTCATTATTTATATCTCCTTACTCTCACTTCTTCACTTACTTCTATCAAATTCTCTTCCCTGCCTTTCTCTCTAAATATACCAAAAGCCTGTTTCCCTCACTTCATATTGCAATTTCTGTTTGTATTAGACTGACTTACCTTTAATTTCTACACAAATGGTCTAAGATTTCTCTATATATTAAATGATTGTCATATAACTTCTGTCAGTTCTTAACCAATGTTTTAATTATGTCTAATTTGTTATAGTTATTTAAACCACTGATGTTTTTGCTTTATTTGTGAAGATTATAAAATTATTGTTCCTAAAATGTTTTCTAATAATTTGGAGCTGTTCTCCCTGGGCTTCCACTGAAAATGGGCTTCTACCCAGTCGGACTTTCCTAGTAATCAAATGTCAGTAAATAAATAATAACAAATGTATGCAGAAATAAATAATGCAAATATAATTATTAAAATGTACTCCCAAAGTGCAGAATTGGAGCAGTCCTTGGTAAGGAAATGGAGCTTAGCCATGTGTGCACTGAAATGACCTAGTGTTTCATTATTTAAGCATGTTCTGTGCACCACTGTGCACCACAGTGGTAGTTGCGTACGTCACCCTTTTACTGAAAAAGTCAGCTAAACTGATGTACTTTTGGAAGCAAAGTTTATTGGTCCCCAGATGCTAGGCTGCAAATGAGTAAAATTTTAATGGAGCAGGTCCTAGAAGACGAATGTCCAAAGGTCATTTGCATAAGTAAAAGAAGGGCAGCACACTGAGAACAGGAGACTGATTCACTACTGTAACTTTAAAGCTGTTGTCTCCGTCAGGCAAAAATAAGAATCCATATAATTAAACATTTTTATGATGCTGTAGAGTAAGGCTGCAGCACAACTTGGTATTCTCTGCCTGAACCATTAGCTATATACACTTTCATCCTGTTACGTCAGCTTTCAGGGTTGTACAGTATCAGTTTCATATTATTGGAATCTTTTGACCTTGAAAGTAAAAAAAGCCTCTTAGAAATCCAGTGTGAATGATTTCGTTTCTGGGAACTGTAAACTATTGTTTTTATTGCCTTGGAAAATTGTGTGGGCCATAGCAAGATAGTCACTTAATTATCTGGTTTATATGCTTTCTTGTGTTTTCAGTGCTTCATATGAGGAGGTGGGTGCTGAAAATCTTTTAAAAGTAAGTCACAGACTCTGGAGCAGTTGCAGAACAGCTCATGGAGAGTGGGCTTAGTCAGTACATCTGAGTTGGAGAATGCAAGTCTCACCTCCGGTTTACATTGATACTGACAGCAGGTGCATTAGGTTACACTCAGAGTTATTCATCTATCCCAGTATGTGCAGAGAACTTGATGATCTCAGGATTGTTCTCACCTTATCAGCCTCAGGAAGATGAAAACAATAGTTTTAAGCCTTGAAAGCTTTCCAGTCTGGCCTCCACCTAGAACCCATGCAGTTGAGCAAAGGCAATGTAAGTGTTACATGGTGCATTAACTGAAAAGGAGATTGACATGTCTGCTCTTCATGCAGAAATGCAGTGGAATGTCTGGGAAAGGGCTATGAGCCACAGCATAATGCAGCCAGCAGTTTACCTCCTAGTATAGCTAAAACGTTTAACAGAGTCAACTGAGCTGACATCACCATTCACAAATGGCTTCTCACAATGAAAGTGTTTCTGTAAGTCATTCGTCTTTGAGAGACCTCACAGTTAGACCTCTTTGTCACTCAAGACAATAACCTATATTTCTGTTTTCTATGTCTTCATCCAGTGAGTGGAAGAAAGTTGGACATTTTCATTATTTAGACTATAGACTCAAAGCCTGGTTTACGTCCTATTTCTCCCAATATTTTTTTCTTTTCTGTTAAAGCAAAACAAGGCATACCCATTTCTTACAGCTCTAATATGGCTAAGGCAACCATCAGTTTCACTATTATTATACATGTCATCCTTCCCCACTTGTCCTCTGCCTCTGAAAAGGAATCTGTTCTCTCAGTAACAGATAGTTGGTTAGTATCCTAGCCTCAAACTGTTTTAACTTTGCTAGGACATTATGCATATAATACATAAAGTGAATGTGTTTTCTTACCCAAATCCTGACAGAAGCCAGTAGTCACTTAAGACAGACTTATTTTTTAGTGAAGATTCACCTTTCTGCTGTAGCAGCATTCTTTTTGGTCACTGCTGAAGTACAGAAATGTAACAGTTTTAAAGGGTATCCTGCACCTAAAATCTGTTCAACTTCCTGCCTAGACATTTTGTAAATTTTAATTTGTTACAGACTGTGGAAGTTAATTCGGTAAATTGGAAAGTTATTTTGAAAGACTGTTTTCAAGGTGACCTCTTTGTAGTAGAGCTTTTGGGCATGAAGTAAGCTTCCCTGCACATTCATGCATAATAAGTGGATTTTGGGCAAATTTTTGTTCTATGCCAGACACAATGTGCTCTTATCCCAAAGTCATTCAGTACAAGTTCCTGCCTTCTTGCACAAAATGATGAAACAGAAGGGCTCATATACACAGAGTTGTTTACGTCTGAGATTCAAATATTTCTGGCATTCTTGGTAAAGAAAGACTGATCATCTCTCAGTGTCAGTCATAGTGATCAGGCAAAACTTAACAGAAACCCTCGGACTACCTTGCCAATGTGTATTTGTTTTCTTTTCTATTATAAGGATAACAAAATAGCAGTTTTGAGCATGTTAGCACATAGCCCACAAAGCTGCATTTCTGCTGTGCATTTTGATCAGTTTTTTTACTTAAGCCAGAAACAAAAACTGCAACATGGGTGTGCATTGCCATGTGCACAGTGTTACAAATTTGAAGACTTGTTTAAAACTAACATTAGGTTTGGAAGGACAGTGTTGCAGGGGAGCTTGCCATAGACTATTCACCAATGTCTGCAATTGATATTTGCTGAGTGTGCGCCCCTTTGTTATACTGCTGCAGGGATTCTTGCATAAGTAAGATATACTGTACGTATTCACCATTGCAGTCTTTATTATTTTTCTCTGTGCTACTTTTAAGCCATCACCTGTCCTGTGATTGATCAACTCGTTCATTCCCTAGTGGGGGTGAGTAACAGCCACAGGAGGCCATCATCCAGGTAGTCATCAGGATGTTTTATTTTTTTTTTGCTGTTATGGCCCTTACCTAGACACTGGCAACTGTTATGTGCACCTACATAAGGGAGGGCCTGCTCTGCCTTCATTTGTGAGAGTATGCATTCCTTGCACATACCATGAAGGCTGCAAAGTAAATACAGGTTAGCAGAGACAAGTGTACATCCCCGGACCATACACTGCATAATGTGCACCTCTTTTCCTGAATGGGCGAACTAATGTCATCCATTCACTCCAACCCTCTCTACCCAGTTTCCCCAACATCCGAGCCACTGATCAATCACTGGACAACTGGAACATGGGATTTTATCCATAAAAGCAAGGGTTGTTATAGTTTTTTGATGGCAAGAAATGTAGCACTGCAGTTATCTTGTTGCTGTTCCCTTTTCCTGATTCATTTTTCTTATTTTCTGGCTACATTTTACAAGTAATTATTGTGTGTACTCTGTGTTCATTTGTATTGTAATGTTCAGCATAGCAATTTAGATTAACAAGTTTAATCCAGATTTTTATTTTACCTTCTGTAAAGCATGCACCACAAGTTCAAGTAAGTCCCTGAAGCATATATGATGTGAATGTATGTGTACAAACTACTGTAAATACAAGCAGAAAGATGACTGCCAGTAAACAGAAGTCTCATTTGTTATATTGCTCCATGAATTGCATTTGCTGTTATAGTGAGCACCTTGCGTATCTATACTATATCTGATGTGTCCGTGTAAAAGTCACCTTCTATGTTTTTTTCATGGAGTTTGGAAAAAAGAGGAGCCTGAGAATTTATTTAGTCTGTTTTAAAATGCAAGTGTTTTAAATATGATTTAATCATGGTGCCATAAAAATTTCATCTCTGTAGCTGGATGGAAGATTGCCCTTTGTTCCACAAGATGAAGAATTTCTCATGGGAGTGTCAAAATATGGCATCAAAGTAACAACAGCTGATCAGTATGTAAGTACACGGTGTTGTCTCAGTTTTACAGTTATTTAAGTTAAGAACATTGATGTGGGGTTGTTACTGATTGTTTCTAGACACATTTGTGTCGAGCTACTTGCTGATTTGAAGAAGTATTTAGCAAACAAGTAGGTAAGTAAAATATTTGCACAAAATATCTTTTATTTACAGGAAGTGCATAACTTTGCAAATGTTTTGCTGGGTGTATTCAGATATTTAGAGCAGCGGGGACATGTAAAATAAGTGCATACCAATAATATTGAATGCATAACATGTTTTTTGCAACTTTGTCACAATCAGTGGTAACTTCTGCTCAGTAGGCTCGGATACAAGTGAGCAACCTGTGTTACATCAAAAACTCTTCAGGATGGATCTTGCAGTCGAGTTCCTTCTTCTTTTTATATCATCATTCATTATGTTTTTTCCCCCTATAAACATCTGCTTTCAGGGAATGACCTGTAAAGTTAGACACTTGGACATAATTTTTTTATTTTTTATTTTTGAAAAAAAAAAATCTCCATTAAAATTTTCATAACCACTGTAGACAATAGGAAATAACCAACTTTCAAATCTAAGCCTTCAAAAACCTTAAAGATAAAACTAACCCCAAGACAAATTGTATACAATACATATAAAAATATAACAATGACAAAAAATGATATGCAAAGCTTCTCAGCAAAGCAACATTGACAAATGTTAGTCAAACCTACACAATAAGAATTGATAATGAGACAAAATTTTAGCCTTCTAATCTAAAAGATGGTAAATCCTGTTGCAGAAAAGACGGTCTTGGATTTTGTTCCAGAAAGTATATTTAATAAATTAAGATTTTTAATAGTATTTCCTAATTAAATGTATCATTACAGTTTTACGTAATACAGTATTTAGATAAAATTGTAAAAGCTTTAATATGTTTGAGCAACATATTACTAAAATTATTCCAATGTAATGCTTTTATATTAAGCCAATTTCTGGAAATGTAGTAGTAAGACTAAAAACATGTCTTTAAAATTAAACATTTGTTTTTATGAAATTTAGAGGTGGGTATGTGAGGAATGGTGATTTTTCCAGGTAATACTATCTAGCTCTGGTATAATGACTTGGGTTTTAGCAATTAGAAACTATAACTTCATTTGTTAACTGCATAAACTGCTCATCCCCTGCAACTGCAAGGGTGCGGTTCCAGTCCTAGGCTTTATTGTTGGTAAAAATCTCTGTTTGCATGTCCTTTTGTTTTTATTCTGTTTGGTGATTGCTGAAGGATGCCAAAAGCATGCACTGGATAATGGAATGAGGCTCCTCTTGGATTTATTTGATATCCAGTAGTTGTACCAGAGTTTCTTCACTTGAGGCTGGCTGAGACCTAGCCTTTATAGAGAAATGTTTTCTACCTCCTCCTCCTGGACCTATCAGGCATGAGGATCATATGCAGTTAATGTAACCATGATTCTGTTCTAATATACCATTTTAGCAATGAAGAAGTATGGCAGTAGTGAAGTACCAGCTTCTACACTGGAAAGGATACATGCCAGGGTGCTTTTGTGCATCCTAACTCACACTGATCAACCTGGCCTTGGGTATGTCGTATATTCTGGTTAAGCAGCCGCCCAAATGACCTACCACGAGTCAAGGGTACTAGGAATTGAAGTTTCATCTCCATTGAATTCTCCTAGGCCCAGAAAGGTTGTTGAGGAGGAGCTATTGTCAGGATCCTTGACCCAAGGCAGTAGAGATCAGGTGTTTGATTCCTGGTGAGATCTTGAGTAACGAGTGTGGGATTTCACTGTTGAGGACTTTGGATTAATGCTGGGGCTGCTTGCTTTGAGAGAGAGACAAGATCTTCTTGTCCTCCTTCCCGTTTCTTAAGCTTTTCTTTGGATGGCCTCTCTTTTGGGAGTCAGTACATCTTGAATCTTGTATAATTTGCCTTCCATCCCACTTCTTTCCCTGGAGCTCCTGCTGAGTTATCTCTGTTGCTGTGCTGTTTAACCTCTTGGTCAGTCCATCCTTGAGGATGTTATTTCAGAAGCCTGGAGGCACTGTCATTCTTCCTTTGGCTTTATGGAAGACTAATATTGGTAGTCAAGTCACCAGCCAGTTGGAATGAATTATGGTCTGAGCATCCCCTTGCTGACCCCTGTGAGTATTATTGGGATTCCAGTAACCTCAGTGATCATGGTTTGTTTCCACATTGTCTGATATAATGTCTAGAGCTTGGGGTGGGTGTGGCAAGAAGATGTATTCCTCTACGTTTTTGGTTTTGGATCATTGTTTAGATTGTATACCTTTGTGGCAGAATCAGTAATGGGAAGAGACCCTACTATAATCTTGTCTCAGAGAAGACCTCTTTTCAATTTTCTATGGCTATTAAGGTATGTTTTTAGGTACTCCTTTGTCTCTTGGATTCTGTAAATGCTGTGTCTAGAGCTGCAGTCTCCGATGTATGTACTTCTACATTATAGAATGGCTGAGAGAAA
This sequence comes from Protopterus annectens, assembly GCF_019279795.1. NCBI lineage: Eukaryota > Metazoa > Chordata > Ceratodontiformes > Protopteridae > Protopterus > Protopterus annectens. The sequence continues at coordinate 944,930,712 of NC_056726.1, forward strand.
ATCCACTTGAGGGAAGGCTTGGCTGTTTTTTTGCTTTAAGCTTTTTTTTAGAATGTAGCGCTTTTTGGCTAGCTTTACAGACTTTCCTAGATTGCTTCCTTGTTGACATCAGGCAGACATCCTTTTACTGAGTGTTTATTCTCTTGCCATCTGTGTATTGGCTCTTCCAGGAAAAGGAGACCCTATCAGAACCATAGGTGCAAGGCCAATCATCCTCTTTTAACCCCCATTTCGTCTGCCAGCAAGACACACTCAAACGTATTTGTCCATGTTTCCTACTGAAGTCCGGACTCTGTTCTTCTGAATCACCTGGAAGGGGGTTCTCCTTTTTGTTTTGCCTGAAGAACCATCCACTAAAAGTCAGCACTATGTTGTAATTTGTTGATCATCCTTTCTTCTGCTGATCCCATTCATTCTCCTTCTCTTCCTTCCATCATGGGTACTGAAGCAGCTTGAGAGTATATGGGGCAGGCCTAGATGAACTGCTCTGTTTCATGGGGGTGTAACAGAGAGCCATTTAAAACTGTACTGTCGACTTTGCCCATATAAGGCAGTCATTCAAGGTATGGCTAAATGTTAAAGCCTTTGAGTCTCAGCTGAGCAAACATTAGTGCTAATAGAATCCCTGATTCTAGTTGGTGACCAGAGGACAAGGAAGTGAAGTGAACAGCAGGCTGGGGCCTGTTACGGAAAGACTTCTATAGGTAGGCATCTTTTGTGTCCTATGAAGCTCTGAGAATCCATCATGAATGGAGCAAGGTTTGTAGAGGCAGCATTATAAAATTTTTACGTTCACAAACTTTATGCTTGACAGATAAGTAACCATAATCTGTCTTTAATGGAAGTCTGGAATAATATGATCCTGTTCTGACTGGTGTCTTTTCTATTGCTTAGAATAATCTGAACAGACATTGGTTGATTTTTTGTCATGTGTGAATGCCTGGAAAAGAAGGAACCCAACAGAATGTTGTTGAGATGTACTCTTAGTGTCTTTTTTTCTTCCAACCCCAACCTGGCTTCTTTTTGAAGATTGTTGACCTTCTTTGGACTGCTTTATTGACTATAGGATTTTCCCTTCTCTTACATATTTTAAGACCTCTTGAAAGGGTGTCTTAACTGTTGCATTACATCTTCTGTGATTAGTTGTAGACTGAGCCAAGCATTTCCTACCAATACCTGTCCTCAGAGCTTCTGTCCATACAGAGGCAACTGCAATATCATAGCCACACTTGATAGCATTTTTTAACCATGGCCATTGTCTTGGGGTGTTTCACAGTTTGAGTCCTTACAGCCTTGTCTAAAATATTGTTTCACCTCCTCTGCTTAGTCTAATTTAATTTCATCTTATTTATTTGTTAACAGCACTGGTTCCAGACATTATTTTGCCATACCCTAGGCTACAAGGGCAGGGTTAAATAAAACATATATGAACCATTTGGCGTAGGTGTCAGCTGTTTTTGTTGATGCATTTTTGACTCCCAGGTATTGCTCTTATCTTTTTATTTACCTGGTGAGGTGGGGGGGGGCTCTCAATTTGGCTCCAAGCGCCCGGGTGTGACCCACTCCAGGGACAGTGTCAGGTGGGGTGTTTGACTGGGGTGGTACAACTGTAAAAGGGCAATCCAGGTATCCTAAGGCGAGCTCAGGGAGGACAGAAATCTCTCATGGAATACAAGGGCAAAAGCTCGCTTGATCTTGATTTTCAGTATGAATACAGACCGTGAAAGAGGGGCCTCGCAAGCCTTCTTCTGGCTTTTGGGGTTTTAAGCAGGTGGTGTCAGAAAAGTTACCACACTGATCACTGGCTTGTGGTGGCCAAGCATTCATAGCGACGTCTCTTTTTGATCCTTCGATGTCTGCTCTTCCCATCATTGTGATGCAGAATTCACCAAGCGTTGTATTGTTCACTCACAAATAGGAAACTAAGATAGGATTAGACCGTTGTGAGACCAGCAAATGACTATTAATTGGGAGCTATCTTAGATTGCCTCACAACACCAGCATCCTACAAGAGGGTCTAACTCAAACGGATGACTTGTGCTAAAGCTTCAGATTAAAACTCAATGCAAAGAAATTAATTATAATGCCCTTTGTGAAATTGTCTCCCCATACTATTACCCCATTGATAAAACACCCTTAAAAGTTAATCCAGTAGTTGGAGATCTGGGAACTTGTGTATACAGCAATCTGGCCATTGATCAACACATAGCCAAGATAGTAAGAAAGTCATTCTATGTTGCCCAACTCATAAACAAGGGTATGGCATTCAGGTCCAAGGAAGTTGTGCTACCACTCTACTCAGCCGTTATCAGACACATCATTGAGTACGGTTCCCCCTTTGGCATGTACCTAACCAGGTACTTGCAGCAGTTAGAATGCCCTCAAAGGATCCTCACCAGGAGAATCCAGGATCTGAATACCCTGTCTTGCACAGATCGCGTTAAAGGACAACAATGGGATATTAAAGCAGATTGCTCAACCTGCTGTCTTTTAGTTCTTGTTTGTTGATGCAGCCTCGAAAAATCACCCATGCATCTTTAAAAATTAATCCACTCAACTGTTTTCCCTGTTAGGCTTCCTACCTTTCCATACTGTTTTACTTTCACTTTGAAAACCAAGTTGAAAAACCTCTAGCTGGCTCTGAAATTATGTCACATCTGCCAGAGCTCTTGCTCTAGCTACCGGGATGTTTCCTCCCCCAAAGTGATGTAATCCCCACCTGATTTACATGCTGTATAGAAGATCCAGTGGACCTCCCACATTGTGATGTCAGAGCTGCTTTGCCCAGCCCACTCTTAACCTAGCAAAAATGTCAAACTATAATCTCAATTTTCTGAAGAGCCCTACTGAAGGTACAGGCAGAAGCACAGTAACAGCTGCAAAAACGAAGAGCATAAATTTGCAGTGACCATGCATAGACATTAATTGCATGTTTTTACATAAGCAGATGTCTGTCACAATTAATTGACAATACTACATCAGATTACAAGAAGTATGCAATACCATAATTTTCTTAAATTACCACTTAAAAAAAGCATGTGGGTGCTATTGTGCAAGTCTGTGAAATATTTTGTGTTTATAGTGCATCATTTATTAGTTATTTAACCACACAGGAAGGAAAAATAAGTGGGAGTATGATGCTTTGCAAAACAGTGATTATTCCCAGTGCTATGGAGCTTGGTTCTAAATTTGACAGGAGGAGTGCAACAAAAAAGTCTCCCACTGTAAAGAAGGAAAGGATGACAAAAAACAGTACATTAGTCTGGTCACCTGCTGTAAGCTGTCAATCACATGCAGATAATGGGTCAAATTACCCTTAGCTCTTTGACAGCTAGAGAAGGTAGGTGTGAAGGGGAGGGGGAGATACATTGAAGAACTAGATTTCAGCCTTCACAAAAGAAATCGAGTTAGCATTTCTAAGAAGAAAAAGCAATAAAATGAACTTTTCAATTCTGTTATGTAGCATTTGCACTGCTTGTGTTTGAATTAGTCATTGAAAAAGGATAACATTTTAACCAAAAGTAGGTGGCTATAACACAACAGTGAATGCCTGTAAAATCAGTGCATTAACAGGAGCTTTAGGGAAAACGTGGCAGATCTGATGCATTGTTTTGGAGACTGTGCATTCTGGGATACTTGGCGGCAGAATAAACAGAATTGTTTCAAGATGCCAGACCCCATGTGGTCCGAGTCAGAAATTGCGTATAAAATAAATAGTCTCAGCATGGTGTTAAAATGTAGGAAACACCAAACCATGATGAAATAAACATGTATTTTGAGTTTGTGGGTGCAGTTGTCCTTTAAGGCCCTGTCTGTGTATTCAAGTATCCTACAGGTTACTGAGAGGTGGTCTGTTGCATATCAGCAAAACAAACCGCACCACAAACACTAGATCCAAGGACCTGAACTTTGCCTGTGACATAAATAGAACATGCTGGAGAGATCAATATGTATCTAAAAGGATCCTCACACTATAGAATAAGCTCACCATCCATGTGAAGCAGAGTTCATCCCTGACCCTATTCAAACAAAACCTTGATCAATGGATGAAAAATTGCAAATTCACCCCAGTCTAGCCCCCATATTTCTGATGGACAGAGGGTGACAGTAAGTAAATTAATACCCAGCTAACCCCCCCCCCCACGCACACACACATAATATTAAGCAACCTCCTTACTAACATAACCTACCGTATAGGCATCCAAGGTACTCTGGGACAAAACTGGGTTGGGTTGCACAGCTAGTCTAATAAAGACCTTGGTGGTCATTAGTTTAGTGTGCACCTATGAACATTAAAGAAGACAGATCAGTTGTAACCCTCCTTTGCATTTGGTCAAGAGCCCTGACAGTGACTAAGCATTCCCTTTCAGGTGAAATGCTTAGTGTACTGTCTTTGACCAGGAGATAATGAACTATTCATTGGAAAAATACAGCTAAATCACACTGCTTTCTGACCCCATTTAAAAAATGTGGCAATTACAGATGTTTGCAACAAACACTTGACAGTTGGTTCACACCTTCAGTCAGAACTCGTACTTGTGACCACAATTTAGGAGTCACACCTTCACTGACACTTCATGCTTCAGGACTACTCATCTTAAAAGGCAATCCCAGGGATTTTTTGTTTTGATTCAGTCTATGTTTACATTTCAGGTTTACCTTTCTGAGCATGCTGACCTTTGGCTGAGTGGGGGGTGGGGGGGGAGGAAGTTTCAAAGGCGTTAACCATATTCCATCTCAAATTGCAGTTGTACTGACAACAGCTGTCTCTGTGAGCCATTCATTAGTTTGATCCATGCATTTTACCCACTGAGAAAAGTAGCCTTTCAGGCATTTTATGACCGGACTGCTGCTACTCAATAAAGCACATCAGTAATGTAGGGCTTTTAAAACATTAGTAAAGAGTTTTTTGTTTCTTTCATTTCATATTTTATTCTGTGGTGCTTGTGAATCATGGCCACCTACAACAATTTTATGACATGGTTTCTACCTGTAGAAAGCATCTGAGTCAGGCAAACAGTAGTGGAAACCATATTTCTCTTTCTTTCATGTTTTACTGTATTCTGATTTTTGAATGCTAGCCTGGTGTGATGACCTGACCTGCTAGTAATTCCATAGAAAGCAAGTGTGTGACAGAAGGTTGGAGCATAAGTATACACATACTCTTATGATGTTCATCGTGTTTCATTGCTGCAGTCATTACTCTTGGGTTATCCTGCTGGCAAGCTACCCGCAGTTGGCCTGAATTCCAAAGTCCTGGTCCGGCGTCTGTTGCTGTCACCTCTTCCCTGACGTCAGTGCGCCATGGGTATAAAAGATGCAGCCGACGCCATTTTCTTCAGTCTTTCTTGCCGCACGGTGCCCAAAGCAAAAGCAGTTCGCAAGTGCCGGTCGGCCGACTCCTGAGATTTTCAAATCCGAATTTTAGAACCGAAGTCTTCATTAAAGCTAAGTACCCTGTTGGGGAAACTTTTTTCTTGCTCCAGACCGATGTCAGAAAAAGTTAACAATTGTATTTCTTGTGGGAAGCAAATACCTCATAAGGATTTTCACTCTTACTGTATTCCTTGCCTAAGCCCTGACCACAACGTTGCTAGCTGTCGGTTTTGTGCTAGATTTAACCAACGCACTATTAAGCGTCGGTTCAATTTTGCATTTCATTACTTTGGCCGAAGGTTTAATTATATAATGCTGTTGGAACAGCCGACGACCAGAGTTTACAAAATACGCAAGGACAAAGAAAAGGATAGGCGTCCGAGGTCCAAAACCGACAAGGAGGCCTCCGTTAGGCCAGTCGCCGGTTCGCCAGTTCTCAGTGAGGCGCTTTTGCAGCCCCTGGCGCCCACTACCTCAGAGCCACAGGCCGCTTCCGACTCCCACGTGGAGCCGACTGGGCCTCTGGATACTCAAGGTATTGGACACTCTGAAATCATTCCCTCAGATGGGTCTGGAGCCGCTGAGCAGGCATCGGCTTCTGAGGGTGTCTTCAGACCTACACAGTTATATGTTAAACCATCTTCAGCTTCAAAGACTAAAGCGGCTCTAAAGACAAAGAAACAAGTACAGCATTCTCCTACTCAGACTTCCATACCTAAAAAACAGATGCTTAAAATGGCCGAATACCTTATTACTTTGATCAGGGGTTCCCACCCCCCTCCTGATAAGAGGCCTACACAAGAGACAGAATATGGTTCTTCTGATCAGGTTTCTATTTTCTCTGATTCCTGTTCTGAACAGGGTTATTCTATTCCTCCCTGTGAGGATTCTGATGCTGAAGAATCCATTCCTTCAGCCTCTCCCCCTGAGGATTATTCTTTTGGGGACACACTGCATACCATGAGGGAGCATTTCCACTGGGAGAGCCAAGATTACTCAGAATCTAAGAAAAGGCTCAGAGACTTTCTGTTATTACCTCAGCACAGACCCCTTGCTATTCCACCTGTTCTAGACATTGTAGATGTATTTTCAGAGTCCGGCCTGTCCCCAGACTCTTTACCTCCTGCACCTGCTAAGCCTGACAGATACTACAAGGTCCCAGATTCTCATAACCTCCTATATAAAAACCCCACTGCTGACCCAGAAACTATATCTCAGGGTCCCAAAGGGGTCAAAGCTTCCACTGCAAAAAAACCCTGTCCCCTCTGATAGGGATTCTAGGGCTCTGGACAAATGGGGGAAAAAAGTTTACACTTCTGCTACCTTGGCTGTAAGGGCTTTAAATTCAGTTTCATGTGCTTAAATATCAGCAACACTTAATGTCACTGCTTAAACAGAAAATGTTGACAAATTCTGAATGTTCAGAGAACAGGGAAATGCAGGATTTATTGCATGCAACTGAACAAGTGGGAAAGCATACTTTGCAATGTGGTTATGATTCACTGGAGCCTCTTGCTGGGCCGCTGTTACAGGTTCTGTTATTGTTATTAGAAAAGGCATGCTTGGTTAAAGGAACAGAATCTACCTGATCTTGTTAAAGCAAAATTATTAGATGCTCCATTACAACATGATACTTTGTTTGGTGCTAAAGCAGAAGAGGTATTGAAGAAAATGGAGGATAAAGTGAAATCCATGCAGACAGTTAAGGATTTTTTACAGGTACAGCCACCCAGATTTAGCAGGAAGTGACCTTCCAAAAATTGGTTCTTTCCAGTGTCAGACAGGCCACAAAGGCAGATGCAGACGTCCCAGAGGTAGATCTCAGCCCCAAGGCTCATACAGGCCGAAACAATGGGGTGCTCCTACCTCCAAAAGCGGAGAAGACAAATCACAACCTTACAGGAAACAGTCCCAATGACTTTCCTCTGCCAGATCCAAGCACTTTTCTTTTGACAGCCCCCTTAGGGGGAAAACTAGCACTTTTTTCACCAAATTGGCAAATGATTACCCAACACAAGTGGGTCTTGAACATAGTGTCCCAGGGCTACAGGTTCCATTTCCACACCCTACCAAGGGCAAAAGGTATGCCAGACCTGCCACACAGTCAATGGGCAGAGGCACAAAAGCAAATTACAGCCCTCATGGACATGAGGGCCATTCAGTAAGTACCACAACAAGAGCAGGGCAAGGATTTTACTCGAGACTTTTCTTGGTGCCCAGAAAGGACAAAACCTGGAGACCAATACTGGACCTGTCTATACTAAACACGTTTCTGGAGGTTCCAAAATTCAAGATGTTGACTCTACAGCAGCTACTGCCCATGCTGTGCAAGAAGGCTTGGCTCGTAACTTTGGACCTAAAAGAGGCATACCTGCATGTCCCAATCAGACAATCTTGCAGAAGATACCTCAGATTCATAGCTGGCTCAATGCATTACCAATTCTCTGCACTGCCCTTTGGCTTATCTACTGCGTCCATGGTCTTCACAAAATGCCTGGCACCAGTAATTGCGTTTTGCAGACAAAGAGGAATTCAAATGTATCCCTACTTGGACGACTGTCTTATTCAAGCAGAGAACAGACATTCTTCTAAAGCATCTGGCATTTGTAAAAAGATTACTAATTTGCCTAGGGTACACCGTAAACGAAAAGAAATCAAAACTAGTACCCTCTCAAGAGATAATATTCCTAGGTGCAAGCTTAAATACAACTGCCCAGATGGCTTATCTCACGCCAGACAAACAAAGGCAACTGACTTCTTACTTCAAAAAGTTGGCAACAAAGACCCAGTTATCTTTAAGGAAAATTCTGCAGGCTTTAGGCTTCATGGCATCCTGCATTCTACTAATTCCATATGCCAGACTGCATATGAGGAAACTACAATGGCATTGCCACAGCCTGGAGACAGTAATTACCCTTGTTCCCTGCCTGCAACAGGAGTTTCGATGGTGGGCACAGGCCTGTCACCACAACAAGGGCCTGCCATTCACTTTAACCACAGCCAGACAGACACTGACAATGGATGCATCAGATTATGCCTGAGTGGCCCATATGGCAGGAAAATGTATTCAGGGCACATGACCTGCAAGCCAGATGCATCTTCATATCAATCAAAAAGAGATGCTAGCTGTTCAGAATGCCCTGACAGCCTTCAAGGATCTACTTCATCCAGGACAGCTACTGATAAAGACGGACAATAATACGGTCATGTGGTACATAATCAAGCAGGGAGGCACACATTCCTACCCCCTCTGCAGACAAGCAATGACCTTGTGGGACACAGCATTGACTTATCAAGTTCACCTGCAAGCACAATTCCTGCCAGGAAAAAACAAATACTCTGGCAGACGAACTAAGCAGAAACCTCATGGATCCCCACGAGTGGAAACTGGATCCACAAGTCTTCAGCATGATAACAAGGAAATGGGGATGCCCAGACATAGATCTATTCGCCTCCCCTCACAACTGCCAGTTACAGAGATTTTGCACACGGATTTATCACAAACAAGCATGGAGAGTGGACGCCCTATCCTTCAGCTGGAAAAACCCAACAGTATGTGCCTTTCCTCCCCTGCCTCTCCTTCCCAAGGTACTCCTAAAGGTCAGACAAGAGAAGCAAAAAATGATACTGATTGCACCAGACTGGCCACGCCAGCACTGGTACCAAATCCTAAAGAGCTTGTCTCAAGGTCCAGCATGGATATTGCCTCAAACTTCCCACTTGCTGACCCAACAAAACAATCAGATCCTGCACAGTCAACGCAGGACCTTAAATCTGGCAGCATGGCGGATAATGTAGCCATTCAGAACACTCTCTTTCAAAAGCTGTTATGGATGTTATCTTGGAGGGCCAGGAGACCCAGTACCAGAAAATCTTATGCAGAAAAATGGAAGAGATTCTGTGCCTGGAGCCAAGAACAAGGCATTGACACGTATGTACCAAATATTCCTCAGATTTTACAATACCTAACTGAGATGCTGGACAAAGGCCTTTCCTTTTCATCAATTAAGATTCATGCCTCTGCCATTTCAGCCCATTACAATATGGAACCACCTATCTTTTCTCATCCTCTAATAAGGCAGTACCTCAGAGGGGCCAAAAACATCAGGCCTCCAAGGAGAGCACCAATTCTGGCATGGGACCTCAATTATGTCTTGGAAAAACTCACACTGCCTCCCTTTGAGCCAGCTTCAACAGCTGATATAAAGTTCTTATCCTGGAAAACAGCTCTGCTCCTAGCAATAACCTCTGTAAGACGAGTCTCAGAGATACAAGCACTCATGGCTGTGGAACCTTTTTTCATTTTTCATCCAGACAGGGTTTCTCCGAGGACAAACCCAACGTTTATGCCTAAGGTGGTGTCCAGTGTGACCCTCAACCAAAACCATTCACTTACCCTGCCTTTTATCCAAACGCACAGAACAAGGGTGAGAAAATTCTGCATTCCTTGGACATACACAGGCAGCTACTCTTCTACTTGGACAGAACTAAAGCTTTCAGAAAGACTGAGCAACTTTTAGTGTCATATGCTGCAGGATCACAAGGAAAGGCTATCTCAAAACAGACTATTTCTAAATGGACAGGTCATTGCATCCGTTTCTGCTATTATCAGCATGGCAAATCAGTGCCTAGGGTCATTAGGCCTCATTCTACCAGAGCAGCAACCTTCCTCAGAGGAGTACCAACCAAAGACATCTTAGAGGCTGCAACTTGGAGTTCAGTGCACACTTTTACAAAGCACTACCACTTACCTCTTTACTCTAAATCCAGAGCAGGCTTTGCCACTGCAGTGCTGCAGGGCCTCATAGCAACTCCTAATCCTGTTTAACTCAGCCACCCATCCTCAGCTTTGGGATTCTACCCAAGAGTAATGATTGCAACAGTGAAACACGATGAACATAGTACAGTTGTGTACTTACCATAAATGTAGATGTTTGAGTGTATTCACTGTTGCAGTCCAGGTTACCCTCCCGCCGTTCCCCTTTCTTTTGCTGGGGTTTATCTGTACTTCTCTATTCTGTACAACCTATGTGGTGTATTTGCTTGTAGAGGAAGGAAATGTTTCTTTATTGCATGTATGTTTATTTGCATATTATTTTTAGCTTACCCTTTTGGGGGCACCTGACATCTGAGGCAAGAAAAACTGAAGTAAATGGTGTCGGCTGCATCTTTTATACCCCTGGCGCACTGACGTCAGGGAAGAGGCGACAGCAACCGACGCCGGACCAGGACTTTGGAATTCAGGCCGACTGCGGGTAGCCTGCCAGCAGGATAACCCAAGAGTAATGACTGCAACAGTGAATACACTCGAACATCTACATTTATGGTAGGTACACAACTGTACTTTCCTTTTTCAGCTTCTAGTTTGATATGTGCTGATTTTCTGAGTACTACTAGACAAATGCACTATGTTTTATGAGAGGGCTGCTTGTACAGCTCTAGATTCATGAGTGATGCAAAAATTAAAAAAATTAGTATACACTGATGTCTGTTTCCCTGGCACAGCTTTTTTTTATTTTAAATCTGAGCCGGGGGCTGGGGTCATAATTCCGCAATCCCATACAAGTTGGTGAGGAACGCAAATCCAAAGATTAGTTTATCCTGGGAGCTGAAACAAGACTGGAGCTATGGATTTACAGGATATTTAACAGTAAAATGACACTGAGTGGGAATGAAAGTGACACGTCTAAGTGAGTGTGACTTCTGTCAGTTTAACTCCGAGCCTAATTTTAAACACTGGGATTGCTCGTTTAAGCCTTTACTTTTAGGCCTTTCTCTGACTTCTGTCCAGGATGGGATAACATTTGCAGTGTGTGTGTCTTCACAGATGTTCACTGCAGTGAGTCCCAGTGTTCTGTGATATGTACTTACCACATCAATTGATTTCCTTCCTTCTTACTGTTGTAAGATTCTTTGCATCTGGGATATCCTCCCGAGGATACCTGAACATTCAGCCAGCATACCAAAACCATAACATCTTCCAGCCACCATATGTCAGATATATGTCCTCCTTCCAAGGTGTAAGGTACATAAGTGACTTACAAGCACCAAATCCCCAGAGCTTCTTTGGTGATAATGGCTTTTCTCTGACTTCCCAGGATGCATAACATTTACATTGTATGTGGATCCTCACAGATGTTCCCTGTAGAGAATTCCAGTGTAATGTAATATGATTATTTATTTATGTATTTTATTTTTATTTAACATTTGTTTACCAGAAAAGTACGACTTGGAACAAGCCAATTTTCACCAGAGGCCCAAGGAGAAATGCTCCAGACGCATGTCTTTGTAACATGGGAGGAAACCGGAGCACTGAGAGGAAACCCAAACAAACGCGGAGAGGACATGCAGACTGCACAGAAAGCATCCCAGCTGAAAACGGAACAATAAAGCCTCTTGCTGTGAGGCGACATTAAACGCTGCACCACTGCGCCGATATGTACTCGCCATAGCTTCCTTCTCACCATTGCAGTATTCTTTACATCTGGGATATCCTCCCGAGGATAGCCGGACACTCAGCCAGCATACAAAAACCTTTACACCTTCCAGCTGCCATACATCAGACGTATGTATATATGGATGGACAATTTCCTACAGTTTCTCCTGCCAGTCTGGTTGATATGGTAATTTTGAGACAGTGTAGCAACTACCTCATGTATACGGACAGCCATCTACTACTACCATCTAGGAACACAATTTGTGAGAGATGCAATTACATTAGGAACCTAGAGTCCAAGCTCTCTCCCCTTCAAGCTAGTATATCTGGCACCAAAAAGGTTGTCAACACAATCACTACACCTCACGTACCCCCCACAGGTACACAATGCATACCTACATATGCAGAGATCCTCCACATAAACATATCCAAACAAAGGAGACCTCCGAGGCAAAAACACATGCGATCTCCACAGCGGTCCCCACCACATACCATGCATAGTTCACACACCTGTGCCTCACAGCCACTGAGGCTTCACCATAAACCCAACATATTAGTCATAGGAGACTCCATTGTGAGACACAGATGTTCCTCTCACCAGGCTGGATAAGGAGAAAGTCAGTTGCCAGAATCCATCATATCACATACACACTCAAGCCTCTCAACAACAGGCACTTTTATGACTGCCATAGTCCATGTTTGCGTGAATAACTTGAGATGTACCTCTCTGGACTAGATGAAGAGAGACATGATTGAGCTCGCTGACTGTGTCCCAGGCAGGTATGTCCCTAGCCTTAAGCAGCATTCTACCATTACCCAGAATGATGCCTCAATACAAACAGAAAATTATTGACTTTAATTGGCTTAGTTTCTGGTGTCATTCCAGGGGGATCCAGTACCTGACAGCCTGAGAAGATATGATCAACAGACCATGATGCTTTGCCAGAGATGGCCTGCATCTGTCTCACCTGGGCTTCAGGCAAAGGCTCTTGCCTCCCCTATAGTGCCTTCTTTAGGAAAAGTGATGAGGTTAAAACTACCAACATAAAAATTTCAACAAAACACAAATTAAAAGTCATGCTGCTAAATGCTAGGAGTATAAACATGAAACTGCATTCATTGCAAGCATTCCTAACCCTAGAAAATGCTGACATCTGTGCAGTCACAGACACCTGGTTCAAAGCTATGGAGAGCACCCCAGCCTTACCTGGTTGCTAATCTTGTCATACATTCAGACCCCAAACTGTGGGCAGTAAAGCCAAAGGAGGTTGAGTTTCAATATACGTTAAAGACACACGCACACACACACACACACACACACACACACACACACACACGCTACCGGCCCCCAAATCTGACTCGAGATGCCCAATCCACCTATTTGGACCTGTTCGAATCTGTCAAGATTCAACCCTTTACCCCGATCCTGGGTGACTTTAACTTTCCAAACATAGATTGGAAGAGCTACTCATGCCAGAACACAAATGCCCAGAGATTCCTTGATTTTGCCAATGCAAATGCCGTGGAACAGCTAGTAGATACCCTCACAAGAGGTAATAATATCTTGGACTTTGGTGTTAACCAACATGAGTAATCACTGCAGCATCCCTATAGTATCATCCTCCCTGGTACGATCTGACCACAAAGCGGTCACTTTCGAAGTTAACATCTCCCCCAGCCCCCCTTTAGCTAGGATCAGACATAAAAACTTCTCCAAAGCTGATTACAGCCTTCTGAGGGATGGTATAAACAGCTTCACAGCCCCTTCCCCCTCTGTAGGAACTGGCACCAATATCCAAAACTACGCCAAAACACTATTATATGAGCATTTATATAGATGCATGGAATCAGGAATACCAGACAGGACTAAATCATCCTCTGCAAGGAAGAGTAAACCTGTCTGGTGGACATCTGCAATAAATAAATTCTGTAACAAAAGGAAAAAAATGCTGTCCAAGACCAAGAAGGAACAGGTGCCTAATTGGAAGCAATGTCTCCTTAGCCTGAACAAGCAAATAAGAGCACTAGTGAAATCCTCCTAAGAAAATTTTGAATCCAAATTGGCCACATCTACTAGAGACAATCATAAGGCCTTCTTCAAATATGTCTGCAACCTCACAGGAAGCACCCAGATCTGTTCAGAACTGGAGGTCAAGGACACCACATATACAAATGCTGTAGATATCGCAAACTTGCTGGCTGACAGATTCAGTGAAAACTTTACCCCTCTGTCCCCCCCCCCCCCTCGGTAAATCAGGACATCCCCAGTACCTGCCCAGTTCCCCTTATATCTAGGGAACAGGTCATCACTACTGTCTCAAAGGCAAAAAATACAGCCTCCGTGGGACTCCATAACATCCCAGACTGCATCCTACGTGAACTCGGGCAGGAATGTGCAGCACCATTTAGGCACCCTGTTCAACCAAAGTCTGAGTACTGGCTTCGTCCCAGCTGAGAGGAGGATGGCCACTGTCATCCCTTTACACAAAGGTGGAGCGTCCAACTATCCGGGAAATTATAGACCCATCAGCCTAACTAGCATGATCTGCAAGGCCATGAAATGGATTATCATGGACCTCATTAACGAGGACATTAGCAACCTCCAAACACTTGATCCCACACAGTTTGGCATCCCACACAGTTTGGCTTCGTCAAGGGGAGGTCATGTCTGCTAAACTTGGTTGACTTCTTTAAGACCGTTACCAGAGTCATGGATGAGGGAAAGGTGGTGCATACTGCCTACCTTGACCTGGCCAAAGCCTTTGCCACTATTCCCACACAGGCATAATAGATAAACTCTCTCAGCTAGGCATCAATCCATATGTTACCAGATGGATAGCAAACTGGCTCACTGATAGAACCCAAGTAGTCAAAATAGGGGAAGCCATCTCAAGCAGTAGATCTGTAACAAGTGGCATACCCCAGGCTTTGGTCTTGGGACATCTGTTATTTGGGATGTACTTTTTCTGAGTTGCAGGCCAATACCAGTGGGCTATGGCTGACCAAGTTTGCAGATGACTGCAAGCTGGGTGCTGTCATCAGTTCCCCTAGTGATGTGGACATCCTCCAAGAGGGTCTCGCGCAGACAAATGATTGGTGCCAGAAACATGGCCTCAAGCTGAATACCAAAAAATGCGTCATCATCCCGTCTGGGGAGAGTGACATTCCCACAAATTATCACATTAATAACAATGTCCTAAGCACACAATCAGTCATGAGGGATTTGGGCACCCAGGTTGATAGTAACCTGACTTTTAACCACCATGTTGCTTCCCTTGTATGGAAAGCCTTCTACATGACCCACCTCATAAGTAAGGGTATCTCATCCAGGAACAAGGAGGTCATAACATCCCTGTATTCTTCCTTTATAAGGCCCATTGAGTGCAACACCTCTTTCAGCATGTGCCTCGCAAAGCACGTGCAGCAGCTAGAGACAACACAGATGTTCCTCACCAGGAGACTCCAGAGCCTCAAACAGCTACCATACACAGGCTAAAAGCCCTATCCCCATGCTCAGTTTTGTACAGACTTCTCAGAGGTGACCTCTGTCTGGCATACAAGGCGATCACGGACCCCACCTTGAAGGGGCTGCTGCATATCCGCAGGTCAAGCTCCACTTGAGTAAACCCACACATTCGGCCTCAACCTGGTTTGTGACATCAACAAAACTTGTTGGCGGGACAGATTTTTGTCCCGGAGACTCCCCAATCTATGGAATAGACTCCTTCTCCACATTAAGCAGAGCAACCCTTTACCCTTTTAAGTGCAACCTGGATAACTGGATGGGAAACAGAAAATATACCCCTGGGATTCCACCCGTGTCCCTGCTGCACAGGGGCATCTAGTGCTGATTTGTCTAAACCTGGGCTAAACTCTTGGCTAGGCTTACAAGGACCTCAAGACCGATAACCTAGTAATCTCTTCTGATCTTATGTCCTACTTCCAAGGCATAAGGTACGTAAGTGACTTACAAACACCAAATCCCCAGAATTTCTTTGCCGACAGTCTGAACGCTCCACTGAATTCGATCTGTAAGACATTTTGCAGAGTTGGTTTAGCTTCTGAGCCTTTTAAAAATAAGTGCTCCATTGGGGTCTCTTCCTTTCTTTGTTGTTATTTTTTTTGGGGGGGGGGGGTTATCCTTTTAAATCCTATCCAGAAAGGAAAAATGACTGTGGAGTGTGGGAGGCAGATTCCCTATAAGGATGGAGACACGAGCAGTGCCTTTTTTTTGTTTGGGTGTTACTCAGTGTGAGATCTGTCATGCATTTGTCCTAAAGCTCTTTGCAGACACTTATTATCCCTTTCCATTTATTTGGAGAACCAGCATCTGAAATTGCTAGCTTGAGAGTACCATGGCCTCTGAATCTGCCTTCTTTCAACTTTCAGTCGCTGCTTATGAAAAAAGCCAAAAATGCATGCAGTGATCCTGTGGTTGTCCAACCTCCTCCGGACGTCTCCCTCTCCCTTAGGTTGGATGAAGAACCCATGGACCATTCCATGCCTACCTCATCTTCCTTCGTCATGACACAGTTGTAGGCCAACACAGGGCTACCTGCACACACATATCCTTCAAGTCTATTTCTACATCTGTTGCAGAGGTCGAGGGGTGAACTGCAGCTGATTATATCTGATAGGAATCCAGGTATGGGTCTGAACCTCCTAGATTTGTTAGTTAACATTCCTGTAAAAAAGAAGCAGAAGACCAAGTATGTGGCCCTTGTGGCTATAGAACCACCTAAGGCATGGCAGGAGTTCATTCTGGGGCTTTTCACTGGCCTTGCAATCATAAAGCCCCCTCAAGGATTATTTGTTCCTTGGTCTTTTATTCCTTTCATATGTCTTGGGGAAGAGTTGGGTCAAGGCTCTGGTGAGCAGTTATTGGCTTACTTGTTTCAGATACGTTCTTCTTTTACCTTAGGGTCTGAAGACGGGGATTAGTTTTCTCCTGCTTCCCTGATGGAGGAATTGTCCTTTGGAGATACCGTAATTTGTGTAATAAAACACTTTAAGTGAGATTGTTCCCAGGTTTCTGACATTCAAAAGTGGTACTGTGAACTCTTGCATATATATTCTCCTAGGCCTTCTGCTGTTTCTCTATTTTTGGAAGCCCTTTTGGACACTTTTTCAGCTTCTCAGGCTCTTGGTTCCCAGCCTCCTACCCCTAAAAAACTGGCAGGTTTTATGAAGTTCCTGTAGCCCAAAAGTGTTCATATAAAAGTCCTACCTCTGATCTTACTGTTTATTTCTGTGGTAGCTATTTATAAACCATCTACTTTGGTGTCTTTCTCTAAGGCTTTAACCCTCTGATAAGGACAGTCATGTTATGGAGAGGGATGGGAAAAGGTGTACAGTTCTGCTACCTTAAAATTCAGGGCTATTAACTACCAGACCCATATGACTAGATATTCACTGGCTGTTTCTAAATTGATAGGCATTCTGACTGATATGCCTGATTCTGAGGCAAACACTTCTGTCCTTTCCCCTTTGAGTTTTGCTTCTCAGGTGACTTGCCTTTATATTAAATACAGCTGTGATGCTGCTGATGCCTCCTGTTGGTCTGCTGCATCTGGGTCTGTGATAAGGATGTATTCTTGGTTGCATCTACATCCTCTTCCTCAGGACATCAAGGCTAAATTAGTAGATTTGCCTTTAGACAATCAGAATCTTTTTGGTACTGCATCTGCTGAGCTTAAAGACCTTACAAGATGAGGGTAAAGTTATGCAAGGTCTTGAACAAATCTTTCTTTCTTTCTTTCTTTCTTTCTTCTGTTCCTAAATTTAAAATAAGTTATCTACTTAAACCTTCCTTTGTCTGCAGACAACCTCAACACCCTTCTAGAAGTAAAAGAAGCTCCAAAAGATGTTTTCCTGATAAGCCTTATCATGATACTAACAGTCAGAAATGCACTTTCCTTAACAAATCTGCTTCTATTGGACATTCATTCTCTTCTACCCCTTGGCCAGATTCCTCTGTCTCTCAGGTTAGATCACCACAGACTTCTGGGTGCTTTCCATTATCCAAAAGGGTTGTTTTATGGTTTGGAAACCCCTTCCTCTTTGCTCAAGCCTTCTTCAATCACTTCTTCGTCAGCTGCCTAATTTTCCTGTAGTCCTTCAGGATTCTTTGGTTCAGGGAAGCATCCAGCTTCATCTTCTTTCCCAGCATGACAAGGTTTTATACTCCATTGGTACACAGGAGGGAGGGGTCTTGGAGATCCATTCTAAATCTCTCCCTTGTCAACACCTTTCTAAAAGTTCTTCATTCAGGATGTTGTCTGTCCAGATGTTGTTTTCTCTGTTGCTTTTGAAAGCTTTTCTTCTGTCCCTGGATTTGAAGGAGGGGATGCTTACCTGCATATTCCTAGTCACCCTCTCTCCTTAAGTTTTTACATTTCTCTGATGTTCTTCATGTTTCACTGTTGCAGTCATTACATTTGGGTAATCTGGTTGCCCTCAGTCAGCCTAAATAACAAAGTCTTGGGTCCTGCATCGGTTGCTGTCTCCTCTTCGATGACGTCAGGTCATTAGGGGTATAAAACATGCAGCAGACTCCATTTTACCCAGTCTTTCTTGCCGCGCAGTGCCCAAAGCAGAAGCAGTTCGCAAATGCTAGTTGGCTGACTACTGAAATTTTCGCATTCAAGTTACAGAACCGAAGTCTCCAAACTAAAGCGAAGTACCCCGTTGGGGAAACTTTTTCTTGCTCCTTACCGATGTCTGTAAAAGTTAATAATTGCATTACTTCTGGGAAGCAAATACCTCATAAGGATTTCCATTTATACTGTATTCCTTGCCTAGGCCCAGATCATAACGTGCCTTGCTGTCGGTTTTGTGCTAGATTTAACCAACGCACTATTAAGCATCGGTATAGTTTTGCTTCAAATATTTTGGATCAAGATTTAATTATCCTGAAATGTCGTTGGTTAGTATTCTGACTACCGGAGTTCACAAAAAACGCAAAGAAAAATACAGAGACAGACCGTTGCGGTCCAAAACCGACAACGAAGCTTCTCCTAAGCCAGTCGCCGGTTCTTCGGTACTCAGTGAGGTGCTTTCGCATCCCCTGATACCCGCTACTTTTGAGTTGCAGACCTCTACCGAGACCTGTGCGGAGTCTCGTATGCCACGAGATTCTCAGAGTATTGAACCCGCGGATGTCTCTCCCTTGGATGGGTCCAGAGCCGCTGAGCAGGCACCAGCTTCTGAGGGTGTTTTCAGGCCTCAACATTTTTATATAAAACTGACGCCAGCCTCAAAAATAAGGTCAAAAGCATCTTCTAGGTCTAGAAAAATGACGCCTGAGCCACGTGCTCAGGCCCCTATGCCTAAAAAACAAATTATCAAAATGGCTGAGAACTTAATTATCTTGATCAGGGGTTCCCAACGCCCCCTGCTAAGAGGCCTAGGCAAGGCACTGATTATGAATCTTCAGATCAGATTTCCATTTCTTCTGATTCCTCTTCTGATCAGGAATTTTCCATTCCACCTTGTGAGGATTCTGATGCAGAGGAATCCATCCCATCTGCTTCTTCACCTGAGGATTACTGTTTTGGTGAAACTTTGCATACTTTAAAGGAACATTTTCATTGTGAGAGTCGGGACTTTTTTGAATCAAAAAAGAGGCTTAGGGATTTCCTTCTTCTTCAGCATAGGCCTTTGGCTATACCTCCTGTATTAGACATTGTTGATGATGTGGTTTTGGAATCAAGCATGGCTCCTGATTCCGTACCTCCGGCTCCTAGTAAGCCAGACAGATATTACAGGGTTCCTGACTCGCACAAATCTTTATTCAAAAACCCTGCTGCTGATCCTAAGACAATTTCATAGGGTCCCAAGGGTGTTAAGGCCTCTACAGCCAAAAATCCTACCCCCTCTGATAGAGATTCCAGGGTGCTGGATAGATGGTGAAAGAAATCTTTATTCAAAAACCCTGCTGCTGATCCTGAGACAATTTCATAGGGTCCCAAGGGTGTTAAGGCCTCTACAGCCAAAAATCCTACCCCCTCTGATAGAGATTCCAGGGCGCTGGATAGATGGTGAAAGAAGGTTTATACGTCTGCTACCTTGGCAATCAGAGCCTTAAACTGCCAATTTCTTATGCTAAAATATCAACAGCATGTTATGGGCGTACTGAAACAGAAAATTATGTTTATTTCTGATTGTGTGGAAAATAATGAATTACAGGAATTATTGCATTCGGCAGAACAGGTTGGAAAGCATACTTTGCAATGTGGTTTTGATTCCTTGGAGGCTTCTTGCAGGGCCACAGTCACTGGATCTGTGATTAGAAGGCATGCCTGGCTCAAGGAGCAAAATCTGCCTGATCATCTTAAAGCTAAATTGTTGGATGCCCCCTTGCAGCATGACACTCTGTTTGGTAATAAGGCAGAAGAGGTTTTAAAGAAAATGGAAGACAAAGCTAAATCTATGCAAACTAAAAGATTTCTTGCAAGTGCAGCCACCCAGGTTCAGTAGGCATTGGCCTAATACAAAATGGCCCTTTCCGGTGTCCAACAGAGCCACTCAAGGCCAGGCGTTCAAAAGGCTCCAGATACCAATCGCAGGGTTCTTACAGGTCAAAGCAATGGGGTGCCTCCACCACCTCCAAATCTGGAGGAAACAAAAGACAACCCTACAGTAAACAGTCTCAATGACTTTCCTCTACCATCACCAAGCACTTTTGGCAGCCCCCTTGGGGGAAAAACTAGCACTTCATGCAAAAAATTGGCAGCTAATTACCCAGGACAAGTTTGGTATTGAACATAGTATCCCAGGGTTACAGATTTCATTTCCATACTTTGCCGATTTCAAATGGATGGCCAGATCTGCCACAAAATCAGTGGGCAGAGGCTCAGAAACAAGTTATGTCCCTCATGGATATGAGAGCTATTCAACCAGTACCAGAAAAGGAAAAAGGACAAGGTTTTTATTCAAGATTCTTCTTGGTTCCCAGAAAAGACTATTCTTTGTGTCCAGTACTGGATTTATTGATTTTGAATAAAATGCTGACTTTACAACAGCTACTGCCTATGCTGGGCAGAAACGCTTGGTTAGTGACTGTAGACTTAAAAGAGGCATACCTGCATATCCCAATAAGGGAGTCCTGCAGAAGATACCTCCGCTTCAAGGCAGGTGTTTTGCATTACCAATTCTCTGCACAGCCCTTTGGCTTATCTACTGCGCCCAGGGTCTTTACAAAGTGCCTGGCAGCGGTAATTGCATTCTGCAGACAAAGAGGTGTACAGATTTATCCTTATCTGGACGACTGTCTCATTCAAGCAGATGAAAGGACACTCTTCTTCTACATCTGAGGTTTGTAAAGAGGCTTCTGGCATTTGTAAAGAGGCTTCTAACATGCCGGGGTACACTATAAACGAAAAGAAATCCCAACTGGTACCCTCTCAAATAATTACATTCCTGGGTGCAAGCTTGAATACGACTGCCCAGATGGCTTACCTTACGCCAGACAAACAAAGGCAACTGACAATATACTTCAAAGAAATGGCAACAAAACCCCAGTTATCTGCAAGACAAATTCTGCAGGCTATACGGTTCATGGCATCCTGCATTCTACTAATTCCATATGTAAGATTGCATATGAGGAAACTTCAATGGTACCTAAAAAGTTTATGGAGCCAACATTGTCACAGTCTGGAAACAATGCTACCTCTCATTCCCTGCCTACAAC
Organism: Protopterus annectens; assembly: GCF_019279795.1. Classification (NCBI taxonomy): domain Eukaryota; kingdom Metazoa; phylum Chordata; order Ceratodontiformes; family Protopteridae; genus Protopterus; species Protopterus annectens. The sequence continues at coordinate 944,952,215 of NC_056726.1, forward strand.
AGGAGTTTCTTTGGTGGGCGGAGACGTGTCACCAAAACAAGGGACTGTCTTTCACTCTACCCCCTGCCACCCAAACCCTAACTACAGATGTATCAGACTATGACTGGGGGGCCCACCTGGCGGGGAGATGCATTCAGGGCAAATGGAGCCCAAAAAAAATGCATCTGTATATCAACCAGAAAGAGATGCTAGCTGTTCAAAATGCTCTGAAAGCCTTCAAGGACTTACTTCATCCAGGACAACTACTGATGAAGATGGACAAGACCATGGTTATGTGGTACATAAACAAGCAGGGGGGTACACATTCCTACCCCCTTTGCAGACTAGCCATGACATTGTGGAACACGGCTTTGACTTACCAAATACATCTTCAAGCTCAGTTCCTGCCAGGAAAACAAAATACTCTGGCAGACGACCTAAGCAGAAACCTGATGGACCCACACGAATGGAAACTGGATCCACAAATCTTCAGCATGTTAGCACAGAAATGGGGGAGCCCAGACATAGATCTATTTGCCTCTCCCCAAAATTATCAGCTGGACAAATTCTGCACAAGAATTCATCACAAAAAAGCATGGAAAGTGGACGCCCTATCAGTCTATGCCTTTCTCCCCCTCTGCCACTTCTCTCCAAGGTCTTACTAAATGTCAGACAGGAAAAACCAAAAATGATCCTAGTTGCTCCGGACTGGCCTCGACAACACTGGTACCCACTTCTAAGGAATGTCTTGCCTCCCCCGTTTGGTACTTGCCTGAAATACCTCATCTACTGTCTCAGCAGAACAATCAAATTCTGCACACTCTGCTCCAAACTCTGAACCTTGCAGCATGGCTGATCATTTGATTATTCAAACACCACCTCTCAATAAATCTATGATGGATGTCATTTTGGAAGCCAGAAGACCTAGTACTAGAAAATCTTATGCTGATAAATGGAAGAGGTTCTGTGCTTGGAACCAAGCACAAGGAACAGACAAAGCAAAGTCCCAATATTCCTCAGATTTTACAATATTTGACTGAGATGCTTGACAAGGGCCTATCTTTTTCTTCAGTAAAAGTCCATGCCTCTGCCATTTCGGATCATTACATCAGAGAGCCTCCCCTCTTTCTCATCCTCTGCTTAAACAGTATCTTAGAGGGGCCAAAAATTTAAGTTCTCCCAGAAGATTTCCAACTCCTGCATGGGACCTCAATTTCGTGCTGGAAAAACTCACCCTGCCTCCTTTTGAACCAGCAGCTACTGCGGATATAAAATTTTTATCTTGGAAAACAGCTTTTCTCTTGGCAGTCACTTCAGTAAGAAGGGTTTCAGAACTACAGGCTCTCATGGCAGTGGAGTCTTTTATTATATTTTACCTGGACAGGGTGTCCCTCAGGACTAATCCTTCTTTTATGCCTAAGGTGGTGTCCAGTGTGGCTCTTAACTAGACCATTCATCTGCCGACATTTTACCCAAATCTGCAGAACAAAGGGAGCGGATTCTGCATTCATTGAATGTGCACACACAACTAAGATTCTACTTAAACAGGACCAAATCTCTAAGAAAATCTGAGCAACTACTGTTAGCATTTGCTGCAGGGTCAGAGGGGAAGGCTATATCAAAGCAGAGTATTTCTAAGTGGATAAGCCACTGCATTAGTTTCTGCTATTTGCACCATGGTAAGCCGGTGCCCAAGGGGATCAGATTACATTCCACCAGGGCTGCCTCTACTTCAGCAGCTTTTCTCCAGAGGAGTTCCAACCAAAGACATTCTAGAAGCTGCTACTTGGAGCTCTGTTCATACCTTCACAAAGCATGATCATTTACCTCTCTTTTCCAAATCCAGGGCAGGCTTTGCCACTGCAGTCCTGCAGGGCCGTATAGCCGCTCCTAATGCTGTTTAGTTCCATCCTCCCATCCATAGCTTTGGGATTCTACCCAAATGTAACGACTGCCAACAGTGAAACACATAGAACATAGCACAGTTGTGTACACTTACCATAAATGTAGATGTTAGAGTGTATTCACTGTTGCAGTCCGGGTTACCCACCCGCCATCCCCCTTCTATACCTTTCCTTTTCTTTCCTTCACTATACTCAGAAGCCTTTGTGGTGTATTTGCTTTTAGTTTAAGGTAACGTTTATGTTTCTAAAAGTGCATCTATATATTTACTGTTTATTTATATACATATATATTTTTTAGCTCCCCATTTGGGGGGGTACCTGACATCTAGAGCAAGAAAAACTAAATAAAATGGCATCGGCTGCATTTTTTATACCCCTGACGACCTGACATCATTGAAGAGGAGACGGCAACCAACGCAGGACCCAAGACTTTGTTATTCAGGCCGACTGAGGGTAGCCAGCCAGCAGATTACCCAAATGTAATGACTGCAACAGTGAATACACTCTAACATCTACATTTATGGTAAGTGTACACAACTGTACTTTTCTTCCTCACATCATCAGCTGTCTGCTTTGCATTTTGGTCTTTCTACAGCTCCATGGATCTTTGCCTAGTCCTATTTTACAGACTTCAGAGATTCAAATATTCCCTTATTTGGATGACCTTTGGATTCAGGCCCTCCCCCCCTCAGAAGCTTCTACTAGAGGATCTTCACTTCTTTATGCTGCTACTTCACAGTGTGGCGTTCACCTTAAATTTCATAAAGTCTGTGTTGACCTCCTCTCAGGATAGTGTTTTTGGGAATCAGGATTCAATGATAGCTTGTCTCCCACCAACAAGGTCTTTCTTTGACTAATTTCAGTCTCTTATTCCTCTTGCCCTTCCTGCAAGGGAATTTTTGTGAGCCTTGAGGTTCATGGCATCCATTATTCTCATGCTCCCTTTGCCAAACTCCGTATAAGAAAATTTCAGTAGTATCTCAAGGCTGTTTGGCTTCAACACTGCCATTTTTTGTATATTTCTGATTTTCTCTTTCCCTATCCAAGCTGAAATTCAGCTAGTGGGTTCTCCAAATTTCCCTAAAACCAGGTCTATCTTTTCAGGTTCCTCTTCCCGCTCAGGAGCTGTACATGGGTGCAACCAATCAAGGTTGTGGAGCTTCCTCCAAAAGATTCACGGTCCAGGGACTCATCAACAACCGGAAGACCATATCACCATCAAGGAGATGAGCGCTCTAATTCTGGCCCTTTATGCCTTCCAATCTTTTTGGGGTCAAGGCCATCTAGGAATCTGCACAGACAATGCAACAGTCATGTGGTACATCAGTAGACAGGGAGGTGTGAAGTCTTGCCTTCTTTGCAGGCTGGCTGTTCAGTCTTGGGACTTTTCGATCCACCATCATTTGGTTATTCAGGCATTTTATATTCCCTCAGAGTACAGTCTTGTGGCAGACACTTTGAGCAGCTCTAGGAATGATCTTTATGAATGGATGATTCACAGGGAGGTAGTCCTGGGGATTCCCTTACCAAGCTCAAAGTTTCAAAACTTCACACTGCAGATGGTTGAACATAAGATTGAAATTTTGAAGCATCAAATGTTTTGAAAGGAGATTGACGTGCAGCACAGAATGGGAAATGTACTGTTTTCCTCACTGTAGTGCAATTTCAGAGTTGGCATATTTAAGTGCTTCAACAAAGTACTAGATGTTATGTGATCCTATCTCGCCTACATTCTGACTGATGGGTTCGGAGCCGATCCCTCGGCTCCGACTCGGCACGCTTATGCCAAAGAGCGAAGTCTCTAATTGGCTGAGCTTACTATATCCCAGGATGCACCACTACCAGTCCCCCAGATCTCGTTTGCCGCTAACCTGCGAAGACGTGGTCTCGAGCTGGCTGGGCTGAGTAGTTATTTAACTAACTTTTCTGTCAGTTTTTTTGCTGTTTTTGCCTCAAAAGCTGTTTTAACGGCTATTCTTCTCATTGTTGTGTGATTGGTTGAATTGTTGAAGACCTTTGTTGTGTGATTGGGTTGAGTTTGGTAGGCCCCCTTCATCTAGGGCCTTCCCGGTCGGTCAACCCTCCTATAACTTACCTATAGAGCAAAAGGCTTTAAATATCTTTGTAGCTCTGTTTGTTCTTTCAAGGTTTTGAAAATTACCTGTCATTGGCGCTTTTTAGCCATAACTGTTAGCCATATACTTAAAGGGTTTAGTCAGTAAGTCAGTAAATTGTGTTTTCCTGTCAGATTACTGAAATTCTCTTCATAATGTCTCAGAACCCTAGGCCTTCGGGCTTTAAAAATGTCAAATGTAGTTTCAAAATGTCCATCACGGACGATCACTCGCTCTGTGTGTATTGCTTAGGTGCAAAACATTTACAGGAATCATGTAGCGTATGTCACGCTTTTTCCTCAAGGGTCCTCCAGGAGAGGAAAAATAAATTAATTCTTAAGGGGTTAATTAAACCTTCTTTTGAAGAAGCCTTGGCATCCTCTCCTTCTCCGGCCAAGAAGAAAAGGGCGTCGGTTCCGACCAGTCCGTCGGATCCGACCGCTAAGAGACATAGGCAGGCCTCTCCTTCGGCTCCAAGGACTTCGGAGCCGAGGTCGGAACGGTCTGCCTCGATGCCACCAGTATCGACTCCTCTGGCTTCGGAGCCGATGGCTGGGGCATCGAGAGGCGGGTCACCGTCGGCTCCACTGGTCTCGGAGCCGACAAGGGTCGCCAGCTCAGACACTTCCTCCTCGGCGCCGAAGTCCACCTCGGCACCGATGGAATCTGGTGTGTGTATTCCCTCGGCGCCGATACTCATCGAGTCACCTCGGAGCCGGTCCCCTAGCCCTTTGGGGCCGTTGGAGAGGCCGTCTCGAACCCGTTCTGTTTCCTCTCGGTCTTCGAGGATGTCAGATTCTGATATAGACAGGGTGCTCCAAAGACTGTTCCAGTCCCCAGTCTTCCAAAATTTGTTTCGGTTCCGACCCAGTTGGCTTCGGAGCCGATGACCTTGGCCCACCCCATTGCCATTCCTCCTCCGACTGCTTGCTCCGCCGAGCAGGTGCTGTTGGAGCCGGTGGAGATCTTAGGGTCGGCTCCGACCCTTACTCCAACCCGGCCTTCGGGTCCGAGTTTGGTCGCGGACTTCTTCAGCTGGACCTGGGGTGATGTTTGGGACCTATGCTTTCGGTTCCGAGTCTCCCCTCGGTGCTTCGGCTGCGGGACTTCCGTCGGCTATCACGGCTCGGGACCGGACACTCCCAGGATTCTGGGGTCCGGCTTTCAGAGCCATGAGGAGTGCCTTGGCCAAGTCCTCTTCGCCATCTCTCCGGCTTTACCGGCACCTTCCTGGGCGTGGAGACTGGGTCTTTGGCAGTTCCCCTGTCCGTAGTCAGCGGAGCCCGGGGCCTGAGGTTACCCCCAGTGGGGTTCCCTCCTCCTGAGGGTTCTTCGGAGTTGTCTTCGGAGGAACCCCAAGGAAGAGATCGTGCAAGAGGAAGCACGTGGACTCCCGAGTCTATTACATCAGACACGGATCTTGATGATGCAGAGGGGTCACCGAAGTCGTCCTCGGATGATGTCTCATTTGCAGGCATCTTAGAGATCCTTAAGCAACGAGGTGGCTGGATATCCAAACCCCCTCTGCTTCTGAGTCAGAGCTCCTCAAAGACTTTCGGGCTCAGCCCTCCGCCTCCTGGGTGTCTCCGCCTTCGACGAGCTTCTGGATTTAGTTTGTCAAGGGCGGGAACATCCAGATACCGTGGAACCAGTCCCTTCTCGTCCAAATAAATTTTTGTCTGCTCCCCGAGAAGGAGTTCCTCACTAAAGGCGTGGCTGTAGATGCCATGGTGGTGGCATCTGCTACACAACAGGACGTGGCAGAGGCTTCAACGTCCATCCATCCTCCTAATAAGGAGTCTAGGAGTATGGACAGGTGCGGAAGCGCACCCTGACTTCAGCGGCCTTTACTTTAAGGTCTCTGAATTATTTGGCACATTTTACCAGGCTTCAGAGGGACCTGGTCAAGGAGTTGTCAGATTCCTCTCGGGTAACCTACCTGAGCAGCTAGCCCAGTCGGTTAGCTCTCAGTTGGCTATCCTTATGTCAATTTCTAACTCGTCCATGAGGCTCATTTCCTATGCGGCAAGGGGCGGTAGAGCGCAGGCACAGGCGTGGCTCACGGAGACGAGCCTGGCTCCGCTTGTGTCAGTTCATGGAGGCCTTCAAGTCTTCCTTCACGACGCTCCCTTTGATGGGTCCTCCTTGTTTGGACCCAAGGTTAAAGACACCCTTACCCGCTGTGAGCAAGAGGGAAAAACTTTTCTGCCGTAGGAGCCGTTATTCCACCCCTTCGGCCTTACCCCAAGGCTAAAGGAGGGGGAAAATGTGGTTCCGCAAATCTCGTAAGTTTTTCTCCCAACAGCAGGAAGATTCCCTTCCAGAGGCAGAGGACGGGAAATTTTTCAGGAGACGCCGTCCCAGAGGCGGCAGAGGGCCCCGCAATTCTGGAGACCGCGAGTCCTTTCGTGGCTCTTCAGCCTCCCACACGTCATGAGGGATTGCCCGGCTGTGCTGCTCCGAAGCCAGTCGGGTGTCGTTTTGCCAAGCACCTAAAAGCCTGGGAGTCAATCACTCAGGACAGATGGGTGCTTCGGATCATTGCCGGAGGTTACACCATCCCATTCACATACTCGCCCCCACCGTCCAAAAGAATCCCGGACCCACCACCCAGTCAAAGGGAAATGGCAGCCGCAGAAGCTTTAAAGCTGCTAGAAAAGGAGTCATCCAACCGGTCCCCACAGACCAGATCGGATCAGGAAATTACTCCAGGTTCTTTTTAGTGCCAAAGACAGGGGACCTGAGACCAATATTGGATCTCAGCAGACTGAACCAATCCGTCACGAAATCCAAGTTCGAATGGTCACGTTACAATCCATTCTCCCATTGTTGGAGAAGGATGTTTGGATGTGCTCCATAGACCTCAAGGACGCCTATTATCACATACCGATACATCAGGCGTCCAGGAGGTATCTGCGCTTCAGCCTGGGAGTCAGTCATTACCAATTTTGCGCTCTGCCCTTTGGTCTCACCCAGGGTGTTCACCAAGTGTTTGGCAGTAGTGACGGCTCACCTGAGAAGTCTTGGATTCCAAGTGTTTCCCTATCTGGACGACTGGCTCCTGACTGCCACCACCAGGCATCTACTAATGGACAACCTCAAAGCCACCATCTCCCTGGGTATTACCCTGGGGATTACATTCAATTGGTCAGTCTGTCTTGCTGCCCTCTCAACGCATAAAGTTCATAGGAGCAGAGATAGACTCAAGATTGATGCGCGTCTTTCTTCCTGCCGAAAGGATCCAAACTTTACAGGGCCAAGTTCAAGCTCTGATCTCGAGATCCAAAGCCCCAGCCAGGATGGTTCTACAAGTTTTAGGCTCAATGTCTGCCACGGTTCTTTTAGTTCCTCTGGCGAGATTGCACATGAGAATTCTTCAGTGGCTATTGTCAACTCAATGGTCCTTTCAGGATCTTCCTCTCAATCATCACATCATGATCACGGAAATATGCAAAACGGACCTTCGCTGGTGGCTTCAGACATCCAATTTGGATCAAGGAAAACCCTTTGTTCTTCCCTCTCCAGTGGTTACCCTGACGACAGATGTCTCCCAGATAGGGTGGGGGGGCATTGTCTGGGCAGGCTAGTTCAGGGCTCCTGGCTTCCAGACGAAGCTCTCCTCCACATCAACGTGTTGGAGATGAGGGCTGTACTTCTATCCCTACAGGCCTTACACAAGTTTCTTCCTCAGGGCATCATCGCCATCCACACAGACAACATGTCGGTGGTCTGGTATCTGAACAAACAAGGAGGGACCAGATCGCACCCCTTTGCAGAGAGGCCATGAGAGTGTGGGAATGGGCTGTAGCTACCAACCGCTTCTTGGTAGCGACCCACATCCCGGGAAGGTCAAATATATTGGCGGACAAATTGAGCAGGACAATTCTCTCTCCTCACGAATGGTCTCTAAACCACACAGTAGCAGCTCAGGTTTTCAGGAGATGGGGACGCGTGCTGCGACCTATTTGCAACTCCACTAAACACCAAGTGCCAAAGGTTCTTCTCCTTGATCCCACATCAGGGAGTACCAGCTATGGATGCTCTAGCACAACCTTGGCCAACAGGGCTACTTTATGCCTTTCCTCCAATTCCACTTCTCCCCAAAGTTATTCAAAAGCTTCTCAATTGGGGTCCTCAATGATACTGATTGCCCCATTCTGGCCTCGTCAGGTATGGTTTCCTTACCTGAAGAAGCATGCGTGGACGATCCGTGGACTTTAGACCTAATTCGGACTTGCTAATCCATCAGTCGGGACATCGGCATCAGTCCCTTCAATCTTTGAAATTGACAGCTTGGCTCCTCCACTTCCGACTTTAGTTAGAAGGCACACACTAGACCCGGAAGTTGTTCACATTTTATCTTCGGCCCACAAACCCACCACTAACAAATTGTACCTCAGTAAGTGGAAGAGGTTTGCTATCTGGGCTCAACTCAAGGGCTTAGACCCTATCTCTGCTCCTGTCCCAGAGGTTTTGAAATTCTTAACATCCCTGTTTAATCAAGGATCTTCTGTCTCAACTATTAAAGTCCAACTAGCGGCTATCTCTAAATTCCACGAATCCATGGATCCTCCTTTGATGAGCAGCAGACTATGCAAAACTTTCATTAAAGGTGCGAGCCTATTAAGACCCCCTATTTTTCATCCTGCACCTCCGTGGGATCTTGATTTGGTGCTTCGCGCATTAACATCTTCCCCTTTCGAACCGGCTGCTACATGTGAGTTAAAATATCTGTCTTGGAAAACTGCCTTCTTAGTTGCAATTACTTCTGCAAGAAGAGTTTCAGAGCTTCAAGCCCTGTCTATTAAGCCACCGTACTTGATTTTCCACAAGGATAGAGTATCATTTAGGCCTAATCCATCCTTTGTCCCAAAGGTCTGTTCTAGTTTCTGTCTCCAACAATCTCTAGAGCTACCGGTTTTCTTCCCAAAATTCTCCAATGAAGCAGAATACACGCTCCATAAATTGGATGTTCACAGGCAATTACGCTTCTATTTAGACAGGACTCAGCGAATTCGTAAGTCAGACCAGTTGTTTGTGTCCTTCTCAGATAATAAATTGGGTCAAACCATCACAAAAGCTACTATCTCCAAATGGATCAGAGATTGCATAACTCAGGCTTATTCTTCTTCGAATAAGCAACTTACAACATCTATCAAAGCTCATTCTACCAGAGCTATGGCTACTTCTATAGCTTTTCATTCCAAGCTCGCTATATCGGAAATTTGTGCTGCGGCTACTTGGTCCAGTCCGCACACTTTCATTTCCCACTACAAATTGGATGTGGCATCTAAAGGACGAGCATCATTTGGTTCCACGGTACTCAGGAGTGTTTTCCAGTGAGCCACCCAGGATTCAGGTGCTAGGGACGCTGTCCCATCAGTCAGAATGTAGGCGAGATAGGATCACATAACATCTTTTAGTTATGTACTCACCATAACTTCAGATGTTTGGGATCCATCTCGCCTACATTCCTAAAACCCACCCTCCTTCCCCCTGCCTTGGAGATCAGAAGAGATTGAACGGTTTTGAGTTTTACTGTTTATCTTGTTTCATCTGACGATGTTATATAAGCAGGGCGTGCATGTGTGCATGTATGCGGACAAACTAGATCTGGGGGACTGATAGTGGTGCATCCTGGGATATAGTAAGCTCAGCCAATTAGAGACTTCGCTCTTTGGCATAAGCGTGCCGAGTCGGAGCCGAGGGATCAGCTCCGAACCCATCAGTCAGAATGTAGGCGAGATGGATCCCAAACATCTGAAGTTATGGTGAGTACATAACTAAAAGTTTAAGGGTGTGCACACTTGTGCAACCAGTTTATTGTACTTTTTTTTAATATTTTTTCCCCTGACAGATTTGTTTGCTTTTCATTTGAATTGTACAGGTTATAGGTCACATTTTAAAATGATTTATTGTGGTCTCATTTTTTTATATCACAAAAATCTATCATTTTAACAGGGGTGTGTACACTTTTTATATCCTCTATAAGTGATATTCCCTGGTGAACGCTGATTATTTCTCCCAGTATTTTCCTACGCTCCATTGTAGCAGTTTTAGGTGAAGTACAACTACATGCTGGCCTAATCTTCTTCTCTTTCAGTAGCCCCTTATTGCTACAAATCTACCATTATCTTGTTTTCCCTGTTCTGTTAGTTTTGGAGCTCCTCAAGTAATTATAATCCCCATTTCCTTTGCCTAGATATTCTACTGAATAACCATTCTGAAATCTTTTTTTTTATTAAATTCATATGCTCAGTTCTTTCCAAATGTGTCTCCTTGTACATAGCTGTTTGCACTCTGCATTTTTAAAATAGTTCATTTCTCTCTTCTTTTATGTACATATCTTTTGAGGCCATTCACATTCAAACATAATATGGAAAGTATTGCCATTACGATAAGTTGTTATTCCCACCTGTTATGTGTACCAGACTTTTCTTTAAATGTCTAGTTTCAGCCTTTGTGTTACATCCATAGAGTCATTTTTGGCAAGCTGATTCATGTACTGGTATTTCCTGTACTATCCATTTGAAGGTCACCATCTGAAATGTCGGGACCTAGAGACTAAATGGCCCAAAAGATCTGACTTACATATATCAAATCAGAGATGCCATTTCTCAGAATATTCCATTTCTGTGAGGTATGAGGATCTTGGAGTTGGTATATACAAGTTTGAGAGGTGCAGGGGGGGGCTTCCCACCCTGTAAAACGTTTAAAGGAGAAGAGCTATTTTCAACATTTGCTCTTCTCCTGTATTTTCTGTCTTTTTTTTTTTTCAGCTCGTTGATACTCAGCATTTAGAGTGTCTACATTTAAATAGGCAGCCCCATTTGAACCTATGCCACATCTTGCAAGACTTTGTTTTAATGAAAACCTTCAAAAATACCCACCCCAAACCTTTAACTTAATGCAAACACACAGAACTGTGTACATCTCCAGGTAATGAAGTTTAAATTAATTAGTAGGATCTGGATTGACAGCCACACTCACAGGCTTTAAATGACCTATAATGAAGGAGGCTATCCATGCTAAGATGCATGGTACAACCTCTACCTCTACTTCTACTTACATTAAGTGCTGTCTCTTTTTATATTGTTTTTATTCTTTTTCCAGATGTAGAAGACACACCAAATGCTTTCAGGGAACATCATTTAGCCATTAAAAGAAAAATGTATTCTGTTTTTACTGCCCTCATCAGGTTGTCTCCATAGAAACATGAAAACCAGATGCACAGTTGCTTTTAGCTACAAGCTTTTCATGTTGCACTGTAAACATTTATTTGGTAAATGAAAACTTTTCATTGCATTCAGTTTTTATTTACTTAGATCAAGCCATGGCCCTTAAGCCAGTCAGCCCCCTATGCAAAAGTGAGAAAAAGTGTCAATTTTAATTGCATCATGCTCTTTTACACAAGCATTTTTTTTTATGTTGCTGTGCCTACATTTCTTAAAACTGAATGAGAAGAAGGAAGGAAGAAGGGGCACCTGTTTACTTTTCTAAGCAGTAACTGAAATTTACACACAGACAAATTCACTCTCATTTCTAGTTTTTCACACTGGGAGAGCCGACATTAAGTAGTTAGTTAGTCTGCAGCCATATTAGATGTCCGACTTTAATTTTGTTAGAGAAATTATGTCAGATCTGAATCTTTTTCATCCATTCCTCAACTCTGGGTCTTGGATCCCACATCAGCTCTATCCTCTCCCATTCTGATAGACTTGAGCTCCTTATAAGATTAGTTTTTTCTTTCTTTCTTTACCAAAGTCTGCATACTCATTTTCCACCGTTTTGTTACTTCTCCTGTGTTTAGTTGTGAGATCATTTCTGTATTGAATGTTCCATTTATTTTTCCCTTTTTTGTGTTGTTGGGTTAAGTCTCATTCATCTCACAACACCCAGAGCTTTGCTTAGGAAGTGTGCTTGCAATCAAGGTTTTCCACCAGCCAGAGAGCAGACTTGCAATCTAATGTGTTTGAGTGAAGCAAGTAACACCCTTCTGTTTTCTGGCTGTGCAGAATTTAATAGTGACGGAGAAGTGCACTAGATGCATAAGTCATGCCTGTTTTTTCTTCAGTATATAGATACAACACAGGAGCTAAAATCAGTGATGTTATGTGATCCTATCTCGCCTACATTCAGTACTGATGGGCTCGGAGCCGATCCCTCGGCTCCGACTCGGCACGCTATGCTATAGAGCGAAGCCTCTTATTGGCTGAGGTATTCTCTATCCCAGGATGCACCACCACTGATCCCCCAGATCTCGTTTGCCGCTTAAAGCTAGGACGTGGTCTCAAACTTGGCTTGGCTAAGTACTGTTTTTTCAGACTTTTCCTGTCAGGAATTTTGCTATCTTGAACCCAAAAGCTGTTTTAACAGCTATTTTTGTTGTACGAGTGTGTTTGGTTAAATCTGTTGAGAAGATTGTGTTTTTTCGTTAAGGGAAGGTTTCCCGTTTAAGTTAGAGGGGCCTTCCCCTATTTCTATTACTATCTAGCGTTTGTGTTTCTAGAGGTCAAGTACCTGCTTAAGTTAGAGGGTCTTGACCCTCATTTTCTGTGTTTGTGCTACTTTGTACATTGTGTTTTGTCTTTAAAAAAAAAAAAAAAACTTACTTAGTTTTCTTTTTCTGTGTAAAATCTTGTTTCTTAGGGTTAGTCAGCATGTCTAAGGAACATAGACCCTCTGGGTTTAAAAAGTGCGCGAGGTGTGGTTACAAAATGTCCATAACGGATGACCACTCCTCGTGCGTTTATTGTTTAGGCGCCAAGCACCTACAAGAGTCCTGTAGCGTGTGTCACGCCTTTTCTTCGAGAGTCCTCCAGGAGAGGAAGAATAAATTAATTTTAAAAAGTCTGATTAAGCCATCCTTCGAGGAGGCTTTATCTTCCTCTTCCTCTCCTACGAAAAAGAAAAAAGTGTCGGCTCCGACCAGTCTGTCGGAACCGACTGCCAAAAAACCTAGGCAGGCTTCTCCTTCGGCTCCACGGACTTCGGAGCCGAGGGCGGAACGGTCTGCGTCGATGCCTCCAGTCTCGACCCCTCTGGTTTCGAAGCCGAGGACTGGGGCATCGAGAGGCGGGTCACCTTCATCGGCTCCACTGATTTTGGAGCCGATAAGGGTTGCCGGCTCAGACTCTTCCCCTTCGGCGCCGAAGTCCTCATCGGCACCAAGGGGAAATTGTTTTGAGACCTCCCTCGGAACTGATAGTTATCGAATCCATTCGGAGCCGGTCCCCTAGTCCTATGGAGCCGATGGAGAAGTCGGTTCAGACCTGATCGGTGTCATCTAGATCCTCCAAGATGTCTGATTCGGACACTGACAGGGTGCTCCTAAGACTTTTCCAGTCTCCGGTGTTTCAAAAGTTAGTTTCGGCTCCAGCCCATTCGGCTTCGGAGCCGATGATCCACCCTGCTATTATGGTTCCTCCTCCAACAGCCTCGGCACCGTTGGAGCCGGTGCTGGTGGAACCGATGGAGGTTTTCGGGTCGGGCCCGACCCTTACTCCGGCTCTTGAGTCGGAGTTCGGTACGCGGACTTCTTCTGTTGGCCCCGGGGGGGGGAACGCTTTGGGACTGATGTTTTCGGTCCCAAGCCTTCCTCTCGGTGCGTCGGCTGCGGGAGTGCCATCTACCATTGTGGCCACGGAGGTGGGACCTTCCCAGGATTCTGGTGGTCCCGCCTTCAGGGCCATGAGGAGTGCGTTAGCCAAATCTTCTTTGGCTACCTCCACAGTCTCCCCAGCTCCTTCCCTGCATACTGAGACTGGGTCTTTGGCAGTCCCCCTGTCCTTAGACAGCGGAGCCCCGGGGCCTGAGGTTACCCCCACTGGGGTTTCCCCCCCTCCTGGAGGTCCCTCTGAAGCTTCTTCGGAGGAACCCCCCAGGAAAAGATTGTGCAAGAGGAAGCACGTGGACTCCCCTGATGAGTCTCTTACATCAGACACTGATCTCGATGATGCAGAGGGTCCCTAAGTCGTCCTCAGATGATGTCTCCTTTGCAGACATCCTGGAAGCCCTTAAACAACGAGGCGGCTGGCAATCCAAACCCCCTTCTGCTGATGAGTCGGTGTTCCTTAAGGCCTTCGGGGCTCAGCCCTCCGCCTCCTGGGTGTCTCCGCCCTTCGAGCTCTTGGATTTGATCTGTCAAAGGGCGTGGGAACACCCAGACTCTGTGGAACCAGTGCCTGCTCGTCCTAATAAGTTCCTGTCAGCACCCAGAGAAAAGAGTTTCTGACGAAAGGTGTGGCTGTAGATGCTTTGGTGGTGGCATCTGCTACCCAGCAAGATGTAGCAGAGGCTTCGACGTCCGTCCATCCTCCTAATAAGGAGTCTAGGAGCATGGATCGGTACGGTAAGCGCACCCTAAGTTCAGCGGCCTTTACATTAAGGTCCTTGAACTATCTCACGCACTTTACCAGATTTCAGAGGGATCTGATTAAAGAACTTTCCGATTACCCTCTTGGGTAACCTGCCTGAAGAGATGGCCCAAACGGTTGGCTCTCAGCTGGCTACGCTGTCGTCCATATCAAACTCGTCCATGAGGCTCATTTCTTATGCGGCCGAAGGGGCGAGTAGAGCCGCGGGTACAGGCATTGCTCTACGGAGACAAGCCTGGCTCCGCCTGTGTCATTTTGCGGAGGCCTTTAAGTCTTCTTTTGCCGACGCCCCCTTTGATGGGTCCTCCTTGTTTGGACCCAAGGTAAAGGACACACTGACCCGCTGCGAGCAAGAAGGTAAGACTTTGACTGCCGTAGGGGCACGATTTTCCACTCCCTTTCGGCCTTACCCCAAGGCTAAAAGAGGAGGGAAAATGTGGTTCCGTAGATCTCAGAAGTCTTACCCCTCACAGCAGGACGATCCCCCTTCCAGAGGCAGGGGAGGGGGAAATTCTTCTGGAAGACGCCGTCCCAGAGGCGGCAGAGGCCCTCGCAACACTGGAGACCGCAAGTCCTTTCGTGGCTCTTCAGCCTTTCACAGTCCCTGAGGGATTGCCCGACTGTGCAGCTCCAGAGCCGTCGCGGGTCGTTTTTCGAAGCACCTAAAAGCCTGGGAAGGTATCACTCAGGACCGATGGGTGCTTCGAATTATCGCCGGAGGTTACGTCATCCCTTTCTGTCACTCTCCACCTCAGTCCAAAAAAATCCCGGACCCGCCACCCAGTCAGCGGGAAACTGCAGCCTCAGAAGTTTCAAAGCTGCTGCAAAAAGGAGTCATCCAACTGGTCCCCGCAGACCAGATCGGATTAGGGACTTACTCAAGATTCTTTTTGGTGCCAAAAAAGACCGGGGACTTGAGGCCCATTTTGGATCTCAGCATTCTAAACCATTCAGTCAAAAAGTCCAAGTTCCGAATGGTCACCCTACAAACCATTCTCCCATTGCTGGAGAAAAGTGTTTGGATGTGCTGCATAGATCTCAAGGACGCTTATTACCATATAATGGTACATCGAGCGTCCAGGAGACATCTGCGTTTCAGCCTAGGAGGCAGTCATTTTCAGTTCCGCGCGCTGCCCTTTGGTCTCACCACAGCCCCCAGGGTGTTCACCAAATGTTTGGCGGTCGTGACTGCTTACCTGAGAAGTCTAGGATTCCAGGTGTTTCCGTATCTAGACGACTGGCTCCTAACTGCCACCTCCAAGCATCTACTATTGCGGAGCCTACAAGCCACGATATCACTGGGCAATTCCCTAGGAATCACCTTCAATTGGCCAAAGTCTGTGTTGCTGCCATCTCAACGCATAAGATTCATCGGAGTAGAGATAGACTCAGACCAAATGCGGGTCTATCTACCTACAGACAGGATACAAACCATACAGGCTCAAGTTCGAGCCTTACTTCCCAGATCCAAAGCCCCAGCCAGAATGGTCCTGCAGCTATTGGGATCCATGTCCGCCACGGTTCTTCTAGTTCCCCTAGGAAGGTTGCACATGAGAATTCTCCAGTGGCTTCTTTCAGCTCAGTGGTCCTTTCAGGAACTCCCTCTCAGTCACCTCATATGGATCACGGAAACCTGAAAACGGGACCTTCGCTGGTGGCTGGTGCCCTCCAATCTGGATCAGGGACGACCCTTTGTTCCACCTCCTCCTGTGGCCACTTTGACCATGGACGCCTCCCAGATGGGGTGGGGGGGGCATTCCCTGGACAGGTCAGTCCAAGGCAAATGGCATCCAGAAGAGACCCTACTTCATATCAACATCCTAGAAATGAGGGCGGTGCTTCTGTCCCTTCAAGCCCTTCACGATTACCTTCCTCAGAGCGTTATTGCCGTCCACTCCGACAACATGTCAGTGGTCTGGTACCTGAACAAACAGGGAGGGACCAGATCCTATCCCCTTTGCAGAGAGGCCATGAGAGTTTGGGAATGGGCAGTGTCGACCAAACGCTTTCTAGTGGCAACTCATATCCCGGGCAAGTCCAATGTGATAGCCGACAGACTGAGCAGAACTATCCTCTCTCCACACGAATGGTCTCTGAACATTACAGTTGCGAATCAGATTTTCAGCAAATGGGGAGTTCCGTGTTACGACCTCTTCGCGACTCCACTGAATGCGAAGTGCAAAAAGTTCTTCTCCCTCACCCCGGCTCCGGGGAAGAGCCCTATGGACGCACTAGCCCGTCCGTGGCCCACCGGCTTGCTTTATACTTTCCCCCCAGTTCCTCTTCTTCCCAGGGTGATCCAAAAGGCATCTCTCTTGGGGAGCAAAATGATCTTAGTTGCTCCTTACTGGCCTCGTCAAGTATGGTTCCCCTATCTTCGTAAATATTCACTGGAAGGTCCATGGTTCCTGGATCAGATCCCAGACCTATTGGTTCATCAGTCGGGACTATTCCACCAGTCCCTACACACCTTAAAATTGACGGCTTGGCTCCTACTCTTCCGACTATAGTCAGGAGTCATACCTTGGATCCGGAAGTGGTACACATTTTATCTTCGGCCCACAAGTCTGCTACAAAGAAATTGTATTCTAGCAAATGAAAAAGATTTGCTATTTGGGCTCAACTCCGGGGTCTGGATCCCATCACTATTCCTGTATCAGAAGTGCTGAAACTCTAACTTCCCTTTTCAATCAAGGCTCTTCAGTCTCTACCATCAAGGTTCAATTGGCAGCTATTTCCAATTTTCACGAATCTATAAACCCACCTTTAATGAGCAACAGATTGTGTAAGACCTTCTTGAAAGGTGCTGCGCTTTTAAGACCTCCGATTTCTCATCCTGCTCCTCCATGGGATCTCGATGTGGTGTTACGCGCCTTAACTTCTTCCCCCTTCGAACCGGCAGCAACATGTGATTTAAAATTTCTATCGTGGAAAACTGCATTTCTGGTGGCGATTACTTCTGCCAGAAGGGTTTCAGAGCTTCAACCTTTGTCTGTAAAACCTATGTCCTTGGTTTTTCACAAAGACAGAGTATCTCTCAGGCCAAATCCATCCTTTGTTCCTAAAATTTGTTCCAGTTTCTGCCTACAACAGTCATTAGAACTTCCAGTCTTCTTTCCGAAGTATTCTAACAAAGCGGAATTCATATTCCACACATTAGATGTCCACAGGCAATTGCGTTTTTATTTAGATAGGACCAAACAAACAAGGAAAACAGATCAGTTGTTTGTATCCTTTGCGGACAATAAATTGGGCAAAGCCGTCACAAAGGTCACTATTGCCAAATGGATCAGGGACTGTATTACTCAAGCTTATTCTTATTCTAATAAAGAGCTTACCACGTCTGTCAAAGCTCATTCTACAAGGGCTATGGCTACTTCGACAGCATTTCATTCTAAGCTTGCCATTAGTGACATTTGTGCTGCGGCTACATGGTCTTCCCCGCACACTTTCATTTCCCACTACAAATTGGATGTGGCATCTAGAGGACGAGCTTCATTTGGTTCCACAGTGCTCAGGAGTGTTTTCCAGTGAGCCACCCAGGATTTAGGTGCTAGGGACGCTGTCCCATCAGTACTGAATGTAGGCGAGATAGGATCACATAACATCTTTTAGTTATGTACTCACCATAACTTTAGATGTTTGGGATCCATCTCACCTACATTCCCAATAACCCACCCTCCTTCCCCCTTCCTTGGAGATCAGAAGAGATCGGATGGTCCGAATTCTATTGTTTCATCTTGAAACATCTGGCAATGTTATATAAACAAGTTATGTGTGTGTGCATGAATGCGGACAAACAAGATCTAGGGGATTAGTGGTGGTGCATCCTGGGATAGAGAATACTTCAGCCAATAAGAGGCTTCGCTCTATAGCATAGCGTGCCGAGTCGGAGCCGAGGGATCGGCTCCGAGCCCATCAGTACTGAATGTAGGCGAGATGGATCCCAAACATCTAAAGTTATGGTGAGTACATAACTAAAAGATTTATAACAGTTTGATAATGTCTCAGAACAAAAAAGTTACACTTGCCTGTAATATCCAGCAGCTGCCTGACATGTATAAGCTCCGGTAGCAGTCGTCTTCTGCAAAGATTATCATTGAGATAATCCCCTCAAAATCTTAGCCAGTATTCATGTAACAAAATGTGACTATTAATCCTAGTAGTTTTCTCAACAGTGCCATTGAGCATTTTACAAAACCTACTCAGACTGGTCTTAAAAATGAGAAATAATGTAAAAATTGCACTAAGCTTTCTTTCAAATTTTCTCTCTGACTGTGGGTCCTCAACTGAACCCGAAACTATTGTAGGAAGTTCAAAACTATGCCTCACCTTCTGTAGTACTCTTGTACATTGAAATGACAGTCCCTTTAGTGTGAAACATTGATAGTGTAGGAATATCTCGGACATGGAATGAACCTCTGTCCCCACTGTCTCATCAAGCTGAATAGAGACATTTTTCACCTCTCTTCTCTGCCCCATCAAGAAAAAGGGAGGCATTTTCACTTCACACCTACTAAGACATTATCTTTGCCATTTATGTTAAGTGAATATTCAGGCAATTAATTAGCTCTAACATATAAAAAATTTTGATTACACCAAGTTTATAGTAAATCACTGAAAAAGTTGTTACAGTATGGCCCTCCTCATATATAGTCTAACATTTTGTGAAAAAGTTGCAATTATTCGTAAAATATTTTGTTTAGTGTAGAAGTAGTTAAAAATGTAGCTGATGGCATAATCCAAAAATTGCACATTTTGTGTGAAGACTGAGATGAAAACTATCAACATTTTGAAGTAGTTCTGAATATGAGCATTGGACAAAGAGGTTGACTGCCAGCTTCAGAATAATTGGTGAACAAGTATATTTCCCTAGGAATTATTCAGGTCATTGCTTGCTCACTGCCCTTCAGTAACATATGCCAAATGATAGACACATGAGTAAAATCATTTGTTGTTAGTAATTGTGATATTCTGAACTGTCTCTATTCACACACATTATAATTACATGTGTTATTTCTTTGCAACAGCTGTGTTTCACTCCAACAATATATAAATCACTGAAACATTTAGGAGTGTGGGGTTAAAAAGGATTCTGTTAAGGCATCTAAGGATATGTGGGAGGACATTAAACAAAATATAATACAAAAACGGAGAAATAAGAAGCTCTTAGCTGTGGGATACGCAAGATACAAGCAATAAAAATGTTTAGCCCAATTAGTTTTATACACAGGTCAGGCATATTTTTATCAGCCAGAAGAGAAGTTGTGGATAGTAATTAAAGTGTTGAAGGATTTTTTCTGGGAGGGAAAGAGGGCAAGAGTAAAGTGGGACAAGATTATCCTTCCAGTAGGACAAAGTTTAGAATTACCTGATTTGAAGGGATATTTTAAAGCTACACGATTAAGGCTCTTATACATAACACAAGCAGAAAGCTACAGTTTAAAGTAGGAAGAGAGAATGCTGAAGCATGGGGAAATTCGAGAAATGAGAGAGTGATTTTGGATGCAGATCCTTAAGGAGAGTAACAGCAGTCATACAGAATATTGCATTCATAAAGTGGCAGAAAGTATACTAAGAACTAAGCCAACATGTGAATGGAGAAAGGAGATTATGCCAATAGAGATGATTGCAGTTAGGGGTACAGAGAATAGACAAGAGGGGGCTAGAATTTACTGGATGGAGATGGCAAAGGAACCAAGGTATTGGGAGCAAGTAATTAGGAAGAGAAAAGTAATAAAATGGAAAGAGGCAAATAAGACATCTGGACTGCAGGCTAGAGACTGCCTTCCCTATCGAGGATTGATATCAGGGTATAGGCTAATAGAAAGGGATAGGGGATTCCCAAGTGAAAGACTTGCAGTGGTTGAGTTTTTATTTGAATGTAGAACAGAAGCTGCTGTTAAAGAAGGGATAATTAGTAGGCCATAAAAAATATTGCACTATAACTATAGGAATCAGAGGAGATCAGAAAAAGATTGGGAAACGAGGTTAAAACAATTCACAAGGAAACAATGGGAGGACATACGTATGCTCCAAAATATGCAACAAAGTCATAGAAAAGTTAAGATTTTTGCTTGGATGTGTTTGCATAGGTGCTTTTTTACCCTAAGCAAACTCCAAAGAATTTTGTCCTGTGGTAGATAGATGTGATGGGGAAGAAAGAGGTACTGGATTGTAATGAGCTGGCAGACTGTAGTAATTCCCTATAGAGAACCCTGTCAGAAATACTTGGCGAGCAAATGAGTTTAACGAAAGACATTATCACACCTCAAAAAAAATTTAAATAAATAAATACAGGATCTGAATTGCCTAGACAAAGATTTAGTAAAGCGTTAAGTTTAATTCTCTTGGCTGCTGAAAATGGAAATCAGTCTAAACCAACTGCACTTGAAGTGAGCATTGTAACAGAAATAAAAGAAAAGGAAATGGAATGTTTCGTAAAGGGCAGGAGCAAGTTACATAAATTGTGGGAACCATACATGCAGAAAAATGTTTTGGAGGAGGAGTGAGGATCAAGTAAAGGCAGGAATTGAACAATTTAATGTTGGATTGATGTACAGAAGAATATATGTGATGTATACCGTTTGTAAATGGGAACTTGTTAACATGGTAAGTTTGCCTGCGTCACAAGTGATAATTCAGTAAAGGTATTCAAAATATTACTTAAATCTCTAAATTCCTACCTTCCATTAAGCCTCACTTCTCCTCCTGAGCATTATTATGTATGTGTTGTTCACACAAGTTCTGTTTGTTTATATGTAGTTTGCTTTTTCTCTTTTCTAAAGTTGATTCTTCCAGTTCTTGTATTTCTTTTATAATATTCATTACTTGAGATGCAACTGGTTTTGACTTCCATTTTCTAGTAATTGCTTTTTTGACAGCCATCTCCGAGTAATGAAGTTCTCACTTAGTAACTTAAGTTAAAAGCAAGCATGCTGGTTTTAGTGGTCATTATTTGTCTGCATTCGAGAGACACCTAAATTAGGTGGTGGTAGAGTTTCTTCATATCCTCTCATCTTCCCATTTCTGTTGCATCTCTTTTATTTCTGTCCCCATTTCATTTACTTCTGTCTCACCTCTCTTCAGCATAGTTTTTCTATTTTTTTCTCAGAGTGCTGCTTGTAGTTCATCCACTCCTGTATTTCTTTTTTTTCTATTTTCCTTACATTTGCCCAAATTTTCCCATTCTAGTCTGCTCAGTGTTTACCCTTCTCATGCTCTCTCGTAGTCTGTCCTTATGTTCTAATTCTAATAAGTATACTGGCAGCCTCCAGTGTCTGTATAGCCTCTTTCCTTGTCTTAATGTCAATTCCACCCCCAGACGTGCATGATCTGAGAGTGTTAGTGGCTCAGAGTAAATTCTTTCTACATTTCTATACCCACCCAATCATTTCCATTAAAGATTTCAGAAATTTTACTCTAGCTTGATACCCATCTTAGTTTCTCTGTGTCCCCTGTCAACAGTCTATGTTCTTCACATTTCACTATTGTAGTCATGACATTTGGGATTTCCTGCCTTGAAAGCAATCAGCTGGCACGACTGCTAGAGAAAATTCTTTCCGGCACCCAGGCTGGCGGACACCTTGACCGACATCGGTACGTTTGGGTATAAAGGTAGCCAGCCTGCATCATGAAATCAGTCTTTTCTTGTCGCTGAGCCTGAAGCTGTATTCAAGTGTGTTGATCGGTCCATACCAGAGAGAAATGTTGTTGAACAAGATAAATACCCCATTGGGGAACTTTCTATTCTTTGCTCATGTCAGATAAAGTCCAGAACTGTCTCCATTGTGGTAAACAGATCCCACACAGAGACTTTCATTCCCTTTGTGTTACTTGTCTAGGCCAAGAGCACAACATCCCCAGTTGTCGTTTCTGTGCCCGACCTAATACAAGGACTATTAGGTGTAGGGCTGAATTTCTAGCAAAGTTCCTCAGCCAGAAACCTGCTGTTTCTGTGCCCGACCTAATACAAGGACTATTAGGTGTAGGGTTGAATTTCTAGCAAAGTTCCTTAACCAGCAACCTGTTCCTTCACCATCTGTGGCATCTATAAGTCATTCCAAATCTGAACTTCCAAAGTGCAAGAAAGAAAAGAAAGAAACAGAAGCTTAGGTCTTCAGATGACAGTCAGTCATTTGCTGCCAGCTTCTCCCTCCAGACTTGTGATTATTGAGCAAGGTGAGGCACTTATGCAGCCATCTTCTTTTTCCTGTACTGGTGACTCAGACCTCTGTCAAGACACTTTCGGAGTCTGACATGTCATTAGTACCTTCCACCTGTGCACAAGCCCTAGACATTGGCTCGTCGGTCAGGTCCAGGACCTCTCTGCAGGCCTTTGTTTCTGAGGAGTGTACACCACCCATAGACTTTGCTACTAGGCCTCGACCCACTCCAGCTCTAGTGCTCATTCAACACAGGCATCAGGTCATTGGACGCCCGTAGGCCTAAGGCCTTAGCCACTCCTAGGAAGGCTTCTGCATCAAGGCCTTCAGCTAGGCCTTCTGTTTCCACTTTACAGGGGTCCCAACAGGATTTAATCAAACCAGCCAAATACTTGATCTCTATTGTTAGATCAAGGCAATCTCCAGGGGCTACTTCCCTGGGAAAAGGAAAAGAGACACTCTCCCAGAAATTTACCAGGATCCCCTTCTTTCTGAGGAGGAATCTGACCTTGGGGACTCTGGGTCTGAGGAAGACCACTTCTGTACATCATATGAGGATTCTAACTCTGAGTTAATCCTCCCTTCTACTTCTCCCCCTGAGGAAATACTCCCTTCTGCTTCTCCCCCCGAGGATTTCACCTTTGGAGACACCCTCCATGCCATGAGAAAGTTTCAGTGGGAGGCTCAAGACTACGCACAAACAATGAAGAGAGTTGGGGGGTTCCTGGACTTGCCTGAGCACAAGCCTCAGGCTATTCCCACCCCATTCTGGAAGTAGTGGAGTATGTCTTCCTGGAATCCTCCTTAAAACCTGACTCCCTCCCACATAAACCAGATGGGTTTTACAGGGTTCAGAATTCCCATAAATATTTTGTACAGAAATCCTATTGCTGACCCAGAAGTGATCATACCGGGACATAAAGGAGCCAGAGCCAGTTCATCCAGAAATCCACTTCCATAGATAGCCGGTCCCTTGGCAGGTTTGGCAAAAAAGTGTATAGATCTGCCACTCTTACCATGAGGGCTCTAAATTGCTAATTTCATATGATTAGGTATCAAGAGACTATCCTTGAACAGCTCAAAGAAAGGGTTTCTACCCTTAAAGGTAAAAACCTTGCCAAGGAATTGTCTGATCTCTAATTCCAGTGCTCAGGTAGCCAAACATTCCTTCCACTATGGTCATAATGCCATGGAAGCATTTTGTAGAGCTGCTACAACTGGATCTGTGATTAGAAGGCATGCTTGGCTCTGAGAACAACCTTTTCCAGACCATGTTAAGTCTAACCTGCTGGAAGCCCCCCTGGACAAAGATGTTGTATTTGGACCCAAGGCAGAAGTACTTAAGAAGATTGAGGATAAGGCAAAGTCAGCACAGACAGTAAAATATCTCTTCCAGGTGAAACCTCCTAGATTTAGTAGACATTTTCCTTTCCCTCTCAGCCTAGGAGTAGGCAGAGGAAACTCCAAAGGGATAGGCCATCTAGATAGAGGCAACAGCTGCAAAGAGGCGGACAATGGACATCAGAATCCCCCAGGCAAAGGCATTATAGATCCCAGGCCGCCTCCATAGTGCACCAATGACTCAGGCTGCCTCCATGGGGCACTAATGACTCAGGCTACCTCCATAGAGCAACAATGACTCAAGCTGCCTGCATAGAGCAACAGTGACTCAGCCACCCTCCCACCACCTCACATTCCAAAGCTAGGAGGAAGGCTGTCTCTATTCTTAAATACTTGGAACCTCGTTACCTCAGACAGGTGGATTCTGAACATTATTGCAAATGGCTACAAACTCACTTTCAAAGAACATTTGAAGTACTCAGGTTTTCCAAATGTTCCCCACATTCAGAAGAGAAGAGGATATGGCTCAAATCCAAATCTTATGCTCGTAAGGAGCAGTAGAACTAGTTTCTGCAGCTCTACATGGGAAAGGATTCTACTCCAGGTTCTTGTTGGTCCCCTGGCACCCCATTTTGGATCTCTCCAAACTCATGGGTATCTCCAAGCTCAGTCAGATGTTCTTCGTGTTTCACTGTTGCAGTCATTACATTTGGGTAATCTGCTGGCAGGTTGCCCTCAGTCGGCCTGAATTCCAAAGTCTTGGGTCCTGCGTCGGTTGCTGTCTCCTCTTCCATGACGTCAGGGGAATAAAACATGCAGCCAACGCCATTTTCTTTAGTCTTTCTTGCCATGCGGTATCTTCACTAAAGCGAAGTACCCCGTTGGGGAAACTTTTTTTTCTTGCTCCATACCGATGTCAGAAAAAGTTAATAATTGTATTACTTGTGGGAAGCAAATACCTCATAAGGATTTCCATTTATACTGTATTCCTTGCCTAGGCCCTGATCACAATGTGCCTGGCTGTCGGTTTTGTGCTAGATTTAACCAACGCACTGTTAAGCGTCGGTATATTTTTGCCTCAAAGTATTTTGGAAACAGATTTAACTACCCAGAAATGTCGTCTGATTGCAATCCGACTACTGGAGTACATAAAAAGCGCAAAGAAAGGGACAGAGAAAGGCAGTCAAGATCCAAAACAGACGACGAAGCTTCTCCTAAGCCAGTCACCGGTTCGCCGATACTCAGTGAGGCGCTTTTGCAGCCCCTGATACCCACTACCTTCGAGTGACAGGCCTCTACTGACACCCATGTGGAGTCCGGTGTGCCGCAAGATACTCAGGGTATTGGACCGACAGATGCATGACTCTGATGGGTCTGGAGCCGCTGAGCGGGCACCAGCTTCTGAGGGTGTATTCAGACCTCAACATTTGTATATGAAACTGACGACAGCTGCAAAAACAAAGACAAAAGCAAATTCTAAAACTAAAAAACTGACGCATGAGCCACGTTCACAGACCTCTATGCCTAAAAAACAGATGATCAAAATGGCTGAAAACCTTATTACTTTGATCAGGGGTACCCATCCCCATCCAGATAAGAGGCCTAGGCAAGACACTGATTATGAATCTTCAGATCAGGTTTCTATTTTTTCTGATTCCTCTTCTGATCAGGAATTATCTATACCTCCCTATGAGGATTCTGATGCAGAGGAGTCTATACCATCTGCTTCTCCTCTTGAAGATTATTAATTTGGGGAGCATTTTCACTGGGAGAGTCAAGACTTCTCAGAATCAAAAAAGAGGCTCCGGGATTTCCTCCTCACTCAGCATAGGCCTTTAGCCATTCCCCGTTTTAGACATTGTGGGTGATGTGTTTTCGGAGTCTAGCTTGACTCCAGACTCCTTACCTTTGGCTCCATGTAAGCCTGACTGATATTGCAGGGTCCCCGACTCACATAAAATTTTATTTGGAAACCCTGCTGCTGATCCTGAAACTATTCACAGGGTCCAAAGGGAGTTAAGGCCTCAACAGCAAAAAATCCTACTCCCTCTGACAGAGATTCAAGGGCACTGGTCAGATGGGAAAAAAAGGTTTATACATCTGCAACCTTGGCAATCATAGCCTTAAACTGTCAATTTCATATGCTTAAGTATCAACGACATGTTATGGGATTGCTGAAACAGAAAATTACGTTGATTTCTGAATGTGCAGAAAATAAAGAATTGCAGGAATTATTGCATGCAGCTGAATAGGTTGGATAGCATACTTTGCAATGTGGTGTTGACTCCTTAGAGGCCTCCTACAGGGCCGCAGTTACGGGATCTGTGATTAGGAGGCATGCCTGGCTAAAGGAACAAAATTTGTCTGATCATGTTAAAGCTAAATTGCTAGATGCACCTTTACAGCATGATACTCTGTTTGGCATTAAGGCAGAAGAGGTTTTAAAGAAAATGGAAGACAAAGCTAAATCTATGCAAACTGTTAAAGACTTATTACAAGTGCAGCCACCAAGATTCAGCAGACACT
This sequence comes from Protopterus annectens, assembly GCF_019279795.1. Classification (NCBI taxonomy): domain Eukaryota; kingdom Metazoa; phylum Chordata; order Ceratodontiformes; family Protopteridae; genus Protopterus; species Protopterus annectens. The sequence continues at coordinate 944,978,620 of NC_056726.1, forward strand.
GGCCTACAAAGAATTGGTCCTTTCCTGTGTCAGACAGAGCTCAAAGGGGCAAATCCAGACACCCTAAGGGTTCCAGATACCAGGCGCATGATTCATACAGATCAAAGCAATGGGGCGCTTCTACCTCCAAATCTGGAGGAGATAAAGTGCAAACCTACAGAAAACAGTCCCAATGGCTTCCCTCTGCCTGCACCAAGCACTTCTCTTTTGTCAGCACCCTTAGGGAGAAAATTAGCACTTTTTGCTCAAAATTGGCAGTTAATAACCCAGGACAAGTGGGTACTAAACATGGTATCACAGGGATACAGATTCCATTTCCACACTCTGCCAATGGCAAACGGTTGGCCAGATCTGCCCAGAAATCAATGGGCAGAGGCACAAAAACAAGTTACGAGACTCATGGATATTGGGGCCATTCAGCCAGTACCAGAACAGGAAAAAGGACAAGGTTTTTACTCAAGACTGTTCTTGGTACCCAGAAAGGACAAGGCCTGGCGGCCAATACTGGATTTATCAATTTTGAACACATTCCTGGACATTCCAAAATTCAAAATGCTGACTTTGCAGCAGCTTCTGCCCATGCTGGGCAAGAATGTTTGGCTGGTGACATTAGACCTAAAAGAGGCATACCTGCATGTCCCAATAAGACAATCATGCAGAAGATACCCCAGATTCAAGGCTAGCTTAATGCATTACCAATTCTGTGCACTGCCCTTTGGCTTATCTACTGTGCCCAGGGTCTTCACAAAGTGCCTGGCACCAGTAATTGCATTTTGCAGACAAAAAAGTATACAAATATACCCTTACTTGGAAGACTGTCTCATTCAAGCAGAGAGCAAGGACATTCTTCTTCAACACATGGCATTTGTGAAAAGGCTTCTAACATGCCTAGGGTACACAATAAACGAAAAGAAATCACAACTGGTACCCTCTTAAAAGATAACGTTCCTGGGTGCAAGCTTGAATACAACTGCCCAGATGGCTTACCTCATGCCAGACAAGCAAAGGCAACTGACTACTTACTTCAAACTGATGGCAACAAAAACCCAGTTATCTGCAAGACAAATTCTGCAGGCTTTGGGCTTCATGGCATCCTGCATCCTACTGATTCCATATGCAAGACTACATATGAGGAAACTTCAATGGTACCTAAAAAGTATATGGAGTCAACATTCTCACAGTCTGGAAACAATGATTCCTCTCATACCTTGCCTACAACAGGAGTTTCTATGGTGGGCAAAGGCATGTCATCAAAACATGGGACTGGACTTCACTGTACCCCCAGCCAGCCAAACCTTAACAGGCGCATCAGATTATGCCTGGGGGGCCCACATGGCAGGAAGATGCATTCAGGGCATATGGCTCCCAAAACAAATGCATCTACATAATCAACCAGAAAGAGATGCTAGCTGTTCAAAATGCCCTAACAGCCTTCAAGGACTTACTTCACCCAGGACAACTGCTGGTAAAGACGGACAACACCACAGTCATGTGTTATATAAACAAGCAAGGGGACACACACTCATACCCCCTTTTTTCAGATTAGCCATGGCACTGTGGGACACAGCTTTGACCTACCAGATACATCTTCAAGCTCAGTTCCTGCCAGGAAAGCAAAATACTCTGGCAGACGATTTAAGCAGAAACCTTATGGATCCTCACGAGTGGAAACTAAATCCACAAGTCTTCAGCATGATAACAGAGAAATGGGGGAGCCCAGACATGGATCTTTTTGCCTCTCCTCAAAATTATCAATTGAAAATATTCTGCACAAGGACTTATCACAGACAAGCATGGAAAGTGGACGCCCTATCCTTCAGTTGGAAAAACCTATCAGTTTATGCCTTCCCCCGCTGCCTCTTCTTCCCAAGGTCCTCCTAAAAGTCAGACAAGAGAAACCAAAGATACCAATTGCCCCGGAGTGGCCCGGCCAATATTGGTACCCAGTCCTAAGGAACTTGTCTCAATACCCTGCTTGGACCTTACCTCAAAGACCTCAACTACTGTCCTAGCCAAACAATCAGATCCTGCACAATCAACTCCAGACAGTGAACCTGGTGGCATGGCTGATAATGTAGTTATACAAACAACCCCTCTCAGTAAAGCTGTGATGGATAACATTTTGGAAGCCAGAAGGCCTAGTACTAGAAAATCATATGCTGATAAATGGAAGAGATTCTGTGCTTGGAATCAAACACAAGGAACTGATACAGCAGAACCAAATATTCCTCGGATATTACAATACTTAACTGAGATGCTTGACAAAGGCCTATCTTTCTCATCAATTAAAATCCATGCCTCTGCCATTTTGGCTCATTACTATACGGAGCCACCAATCTTTTGCATCCTTTACTTAAAGCAGTATCTTAGAGGAGCCAAAAATTTAAGGCCTCCTAGAAGATCACCATTACCTGCATGGGACCTCAATTATGTATTGGAAAAGCTCACCCTGCCTCCATTTGAACCAGCTGCTACCACTGATATAAAGTTCTCATCATGGAAAACAGCTCTGCTACTAGCAATTACTTCAACAAGAAGAGTTTAAGAGGTACAGGCTCTCATGGTTGTAGAGCCTTTTATCATATTTTACACAGACAGGGTGTCTCTGAGGACAAATCCTACATTTATGCCTAAGGTGGTTTTCAGTGTGGCTCTTAACCAAACTATTCATCTGCCAACCTTTTATCCAAATCCGCAGAACAAGGGGGAGAGAATTCTGCATTCCTTGGACATACACAGACAGCTAAGATTTTACTTGAGCAGAACTAAAGCTTTAAGAAAAACTGAGCAATTACTAGTGACATATGCTGCAGGATCAGAAGGAAAGGCACAATTTCAAAGTGGATAAGCCACTGCATCTGTTTCTGCTACTTACACCATGGTAAACCTGTGCCCAAGGGCATTGGGTCTCATTCCACCAGAGCTGCAGCTACTTCAGAGCAGCCTTTCTCAGAGGAGTACCAACCAAAGACATTCTAGAGGCTGCTACTGTGAGTTCTGTTCACACCTTTACAAAGCATTATCATTTGCCTCTCTACTCTAAGTCCAGGGCAGGCTTTGCCACTGCAGTTCTGCAGGGCCTTATAGCCGCACCTGATGCTGTTTAGCTCCAGGCTGCCAACAGTAGCTTTGGGATTCTACCCAAATGTAATGACTGTAACAGTGAAACACGAAGAACATAGTGCAGTTGTGTGCACTTACCATCTCTCTCTTCTCTCTCTGTCTCTCTCTCTCTCTCTCTCTCCGTGGCTGTTACTAACTCCTTCTGGGGTATTGGTATTTACTATTTACTGGTGGTGTTTTTCCCCACCATAACCTAGCTCACCATTTGGGGGGGGGCTCCTGACATTTGGGGCAAGAAAGACTGATGTAATGGTGTTGTCTGCCTGTTTTTATACCTCTGATGACCTGACGTCAGTCTTGGAGCGACAGCATCCGATGCAGAAATACTAATTCTCTGGTATTCGTGCCGACTGAAGGCTACCTGCAGGCAGATAACCCAAGCGTGATGACTGCAACAGTGAATACATGCGAACATCTACATTTATGGTAAGTGTACACAACTGTACTTTCTCTAATATTGCTTCTTATAATAATGTTACCTGTAATGGTCTTCTTGTCCAAACTACTATATAGTTGTACAAACTGCTTGATCGGTTGTACAGAATACCTATTAGGTATGACGGTAAACAGACTCTGCACATCTAAAGTAACGAACAACAAATGTCTATTAAAATTCCTACAGAAAAATGGGCACTATCCTTTAAAATTCTAGGTACAGAAGAGACCACTGGTCTCAACTTAGATTCAAGCCAGAAGGAACAACATTCTGTAATCCACGCGCTGCCTAAAACTGTATATCTTTGGGGTGGATCCGTTGCATCTTTATGTGTCTTAGGCAACGCTTTAAATATAGGTACCACTGGGTGCTCTACTGAAATGAAAGAAAGAATCTCATAATTTTTGACAAGTTTGTATGAATTTTTATCCAGTAGGAGTTTTAATACTGCACCTACCTATTCCAATGAGCCCTCAGATATTTAACAGGTGGAGGGAGAGACAGTCGATCAGGGTGTGGTTACTGCACCTTCAGTGCCTATTGACTCTGGCCGTAGTCAAAGTGCAGACGAGGTGCCTTGCAGGAGGGTTGTTAGGGATGCTCAGAGGAGGCCTGCTGTGCATCCTCCACCTGATCCAGGTGTCTCCTCACGTGCCACTCAACGTATGTTTAGGGCCATCATGGAGACAAGGCACGTTCCCATAGTTGCTCCAGAGAAATGCTTAGGGTTGTAGATGTGGCACAGACTGACATTCGTGGCTGCCTTCGCCATGTTGCCAGTTCAGTGGATCAGATGAATGACACATTGGCATCCTTGTGGGCGTAGGTCAGCCACATCATTTGCTGTTGGCTAACTTGGCCATGCCCAGTCACGCTCCCATAGTGGCAGTATTTCCACTGCTCCATCAGTGGTTGAGCTGTCCACACACAGACGTGGCAAGCCATGGTGTTGTGTTCCCAGGCATCCTTGTGAGGGGAGCTCTTCCAGCAAACATCAGTCACATTCAAGTAGCAGCAGTGCATCTGACAATGGGTGTGAACATGCCAGTGCAACTCCTGGCAGAGCCAGTTCTCGTGGTCGGAGATGACAACAATGAACTGCCACCTCTACCATGTATGGCTCACACCTGTCTGGCATACCAAGACGTAGAGTAAGCACAGAGCTTGGCTGTGTTCATACAGACACTCACACACCAGTTTCATTTGGAGGACCCATACTGACATACATACAACAGTTACATGTTTCAGCCATGTAGCTTAAAACTTATTTTGTCTCACTGGCTATTTGTTTTATCCACATTTCTGCCTGCTTCTCTTTCTTACTGTCTCTCTCTCTGTCATGCGCACACATATACACACACACACAAACACGCACACCCTGACTTTTTGTGTCAACTTAGGCCTCCCCCCCACACACACACAAACAAAACACTCTGTGCAAATGATAACTGTGCCATATTCCCATGTTTGTATCTTTTGGATTCAGAGATACGTAACCTTTGTGTCTGATGCTCGGGGTGCATAGCTGATTTAGTGCTTAGTATATTTGCATTTATGATGTTGTGAACTGATAATTGTGCCTTCAACTTGTATTGGTCTTAGAAAGTTAGGTGACAGCATCAAAATGTTGCCATCTTGGATGGCACAGTGGTGCAGCGGTAGCATTGTCGCCTCATAGCAAGAGGTTCTCCGGTTCAATTTTCAGGTGGGGTGCATTCTGTGCAAAATCAGCATGTCTTCCCTATGTTCATATGGGTTTCTTCTAGGTGCTCCAGGTTCCTCCCACGTTACAAAGACATGCGTCTGGCTTCGTTCCAAGTAGGACTTTCCCGGTAAACAAATGTTAAATAAAATAAATAGAAGAACAAGCACAAATACCAACCTTTTCTGGTAAAGAAGTCCCAGCAAAGAAAACCAAAAAATGAATCCAGCAAGACAGAGGGAATCCAAAACGGCCAGTTTCAATAAAAAAAAGTTTATTGTCGACACCACAAGTGCTTTTCCAGACTAAGCTGCTTCTTCAGGTAGCGTCCATCAAACTAAAAAACTCTGTTTTAAATACCATATACTACCTCCCTTGATTAATCATGTGGCATCAAGGCACTCAAACTATTTAAACAAACAGTCTCATAAAAGCATATACATAGCACCCAAGTACAGAAATGATAATACATTCATAAAAATGCATATGTAACAAATAAATATATATATATATATATATATATATATATATATATATATATAGATATAAATAATATATAATATATATGTGTGTGTGTGTGTGTGTATCTACTGAAAACGGATATGTATCCAGATAGACCAGCCCGGTTAACAAATGTAAAATAAAATAAAATAAATAAATATATATATATATATATATATATATATATATATATATATATATATATATATATGTATGGGTCTACTTTACATGATCGACATCTCAAATGTTCGAATTTCATATGGCCGAGACCATATGATCGAACATTTGAAACCTCGACCATGTAAAAAAAAAAAAAATACAAAAAACAAAATTTGTCCTGCACCCCCTCACGCTACTTAAATATACCAACTCCGAGATCGCATTACATTGCAGAAGTGGGAAATCTTCCTGTTCCGTGCTGTATGGAGATCTCCATTCAGAGTGGTCGAGTTTTTAAAAGGTCGAACATATGGTCTTGGCCATATGAAAGTCGAGCTTTTAAAAGTTCGACTATCTGAAGTGTATATACACACACACACACACGCACACACATATACATAAATATACATATATATGTATTAAAAAAAACATAAAAAAGTACAATAATACAAAGACAAAATCACATTCAATGTCGACCCTTCTTCTTGGCCTTAGTCTGTTAGCAGCAGTAACAGTATAGACTTCAGCCAGTTGACATACATTTGAATTAAAGTGACAGCAGCCCCTAACATTGTTTCTGTGTAGACTCATTTCCGTGGCTTTATTCCAGTAAGTTTTTAGAATTTGCTGGGAAAAACAACACAGAGTCAACACAGTTGATTTATAGCTTGTTGAATAGCTCCTCTATCTTGGATTGGTGATTAGCTTACAGTTCAGCTACTTATCCTGTAATTTGCATGCCATGATCTTTGCCTTGTTATTGTGCGCGTGTTGTAGCGGGAACTGACCGTGTAGGCTTTATTGAATCTGGCTGATGTTTATTTAGGTTGTGCTTTTTCTTATTCAGCAGCCTTTTATGGTTGCATTTTTGTGGACTTTAGGTGTTTCCGTTGCAGTGTTTTATGTCTCAGCATAATGGGATTTACTGTTTTGTTATAGAGCCAATCTGTTGCTTCAAGTGGGAAGAAAAAGGTGGGATGAAAACATTTGCTACATTAAGAGAATTATTGTTTATTTCTTATTGAGGTGTACTGTTTTACTCTTACCATGTCAAGTATAACCTTAGAAGATATCAAGTCCCAACAAGGTACAAAAATTTAAATCTGAAGACAGTAATGGAGTAATAGCATCACACTGATACCAGGAAATGTACTGTTTAATGTATTAAGAGTATTGGACATTTTAATAAGCCTAAGTTATATAAACATTGCCCAGCTCTGTAGGGTAGAAGGATAAAGCCTGTCACATAAAATACTTGAGTCTGAGTAGTGACTCAGGCACTGAAAGAGCCTTCCTTTCAAGTGGAAGATTGCATTTCAGCCATTGACCAGGGAACATATATTTGGTATCCCAGACCAGTGATGACACGTCTTTAATGAGTGTGTATGTGTAAGAGCACACAGGTCATGGGGAGGGAGTTAGATACCCCATGGTACTGCACTGCTCATGTTGTCTTCCTGGGGGTGGAGTTAGTTTAAATAAAATTCTCCTAATAACCCACATTCGGGGGGGGGGGGGGGCAGTGTAGTTCTTGGCCTGAGGGCATGGATACCATGGGTCCTTGCTCTGGGGGATAAAGCCTGATTAATCCAGGGTGGAGGATGAGGGCACAATTGTATGTCAGCAGGTAAGAAGAGGATGTGGATGTAGACTGTGTCACTGAATATTGTTAAGATAAGGAATAATGCAAAGACAAACAGAGTATCAGTCTGTACAAATTTACTTCCAATCACAACTCATGAGGGGAAGAATTTTCTAACAGGATCGCACAGAATTCTGGTAAAGTAACCCTTTTTATACCTTAGTAACATTAGGTGTAGTATGAGGCAAACATGGTATGATACAGTTTTAACAAATCAGAATCGTACAACTACTCATGCTGTTCACATGAAAAATACATATATGTGAGCATGTCATTGTTCTTTTACTAAATAAGCAGTCATACTTGGTGAGCTTTTGTACTTGAGAAAACTTCATCAGGATAAGATGTTCGTGTTTCGCTGTTGCAGTCATTACTTTTGGGTTATCCTGCTGGCAGGCTACCCGCAGTCGGCCTGAATTCCAAAGTCTTGGTCTGGCGTCGGTTGCTGTCGCCTCTTCCCTGACGTCAGTGCACCAGGGGTATAAAAGATGCAGCTGACGCCATTTTCTTCAGTCTTTCTTGCCGAACGGTGCCCAAAGCAAAAGCAGTTCGCAAGTGCCGGTCAGCCAACTCCTGAGATTTTCAAAATCGAATTTCAGATCCAAAGTCTTCATTAAAGCTTGGTACCTCATTGGGGAAACTTTTTTCTTGCTCCAGACCGATGTCAGAAAAAGTTAACAATTGTATTTCTTGTGGGAAACAAATACCTCATAAGGATTTTCATTCTCACTATATTCCTTGCTTAGGCTCTGATCACGATGTTGCTAGCTGTCGGTTTTGTGCTAGATTTAACCAACGCACTATTAAGCGTCGGTACGATTTTGCCTTTCATTACTTTGGCCGAAGGTTTGATTATATAATGCCGTCGGAACAGCCGACGACCGGAGTTTATAAAAAGCGCAAGGAAAAGGACAGGCATCTGAGGTCCAAAACAGACGACGAGGACCCCCGCTAGGCCAGTGGCCGGTTCTCAGTGAGGCGCTTTTGCAGCCCCTGACGCCCACTACCTCAGAGCCACAGGCCACTTCCGACTCCCACGTGGAGCCAACTAGGCCTCTGGATACTCAAGGTATTGGACTCTTGGAAACTATTCCCTCAGATGGGTCTGGAGCCGCTGAGCAGGCATCGGCTTCTGAGGGTGTTTTCAGACCTACACAATTATATGTCAAGCCAACCTCACCTTCAAAGACTAAAACCACTCTAAAGGCAAAGAAACAAGTACAGCATTCTCCTGGACAGATTTCCATGCCTATGAAATAGATGCTTAAAATGGCCGAAGACCTAATTACTTTGATCAGGGGTTCCCATCCCCCTCCTGATAAGAGGCCTAGGCAAGAGACAGAATATGACTCTTCTGATCATCAATTTCCTCTGATTCCTCTTCTGAACAGGGATACTCTTTTCCTCCCTATGAGGATTCTGATGCTGAAGAATCTATTCTTTCAGCCTCTCCTCCTGAGGATTATTCTTTTGGGGAAACCCTGCATACCATGAGGGAGCATTTTCACTGGGAGAGCCAGGATTATTCAGAATCGAAGAAAAGGCTCAGAGACTTTCTTTTACTACCTCAGCACAGACCTCTTGCTATTCCACCTGTTCTAGACATTGTAGATGATGGATTTTCAGAGTCCGGCCTGTCTCCTGACTCTTTACCTCCTGCACCTGCTAAGCCAGACAGATACTACAAGGTTCCAGACTTTCATAAATTTCTATATAAAAACCCTACTGCTGACCCAGAAACTATATCTCAGGGTCCCAAAGGGGTCAAGGCTTCCACTGCAAAAAACCCTGTCCCCTCTGATAGGGTTTCTAGGGCACTTGACAGATGGGGGGAAAAAGTTTACACTTCTACTACCTTGGCTGTAAGGGCTTTAAATTGTCAGTTTCATATGCTTAAATATCAGCAATACTTAATGTCACTGCTTAAACAGAAAATGTTGACAAATTTTGAATGTTCTGATACCAAGGAAATGCAGGATTTATTGCATGCAGCTGAACAAGTGGGAAAGCATACTTTGCATTGTGGTTTTGATTCACTTGGAGGCCTTTTGCAGGGCCGCTGTTACGGATTTTGTCATTAGAAGGCATGCTTGGTTAAAGGAACAGAATCTGCCTGATCATGTTAAAGCAAAATTATTGGATGCTCCATTACAGCATGATACTTTGGTGTTAAGGCAAAAGAGGTGTTGAAGAAAATGGAGGATAAAGCGAAATCCATGCAGACAGTTAAGGATTTCCTACAGGTACAGCCACTCAGATTTAGCAGGAACTGGCCTACAAAGAATTGGTCCTTTCCAGTGTCAGACAGGCCACAAAGAGGCAGATGCCCCAGAGGAAGATCTCGGCCCCAAGGCTCATACAGGCCTAAATAATAGGGTGCTTCTACCTCCAAAAGCGGAGAAGATAAATCACAACCATACAGGAAACAGTATCAATGACTTTCCTCTGCCAGAACCAAGCACTTATCTTTTGGCAGCCCCCTTAGGGGGGAAACTAGCACTTTTTTCACCAAATCGGCACATGATTACCCAGGACAAATGGGTCTTGAACATAGTGTCTCAGGGCTACAGGTTTCACTTTCACACCCTGCCAAGGGCAAAAGGTATGCCAGACCTGCCACACAATCAATGGGCAGAGGCACAAAAGCAAGTTTCATCCCTCGTGGACATGAGGGCTATTCAACAAGTACCACAACAAGAGCAGGGACAAGGATTTTACTCGAGACTTTTCTTGATGCCCAGAAAGGACAAAGCCTGGAGACCAATACTGGACCTGTCTATACTAAACACATTTCTGGATGTTCCAAAATTCAAAATGTTGACTCTGCAGCAGCTACTGCCCATGCTGGGCAAGAAGGCTTGGCTCGTAACTTTGGACCTAAGAGGCATACCTGCATGTCCCAATCAGACAATTTTGCAGAAGATACCTCAGATTCATAGCTGGCTCAATGCACTACCAATTCTCTGTACTGCCCTTTGGCTTATCTACTGTGCCCAGGGTCTTCACAAAATGCCTGGCACCAGTAATTGCATTTTGCAGACAAAGAGGAATTCAAATATACCCTTACTTGGACAACTGCCTTATTCAAGCAGAGAACAAAGACATTCTACTAAAGCATCTGGCATTTGTAAAAAGATTACTGATTTGCCTAGGGTACACAGTAAACGAAAATAAATCAAAACTAGTACCCTCTCAAGAGATAATATTCCTGGATGCAAGCTTAAATACAACTGCCCATATGGCTTATCTCACGCCAGATAAACAAAGGCAACTGACTTCTTTCTTCAAAATGTTGGCAACAAAGACCCAGTTATCTGCAAGGAAAATTCTGCAGGCTTTGGGCTTTATGGCATCCTGCATTCTGCTAATTCCATATGCCAGACTGCATATGAGGAAACTACAATGGTATCTAAAAAGTGTTTGGACTCAACATTGCCACAGCCTGGAAACAATAATTACCCTCACTCCCTGCCTGCAACAGGAGTTTCGATGGTGGGCACAGGCCTGTCACCACAACAAGGTACAGCCATTCACTTTACCCACAGCCAGGCAGACGTTAACAATGGATGCATCAGATTATGTCTGGGGGGCCCACATGGCAGGAAAATGTATTCAGGGCACATGGCCCGCAAGCCGGATGCATCTTTATATCAATCAAAAAAAGATGCTAGCTGTTCAGAATGCCCTGACAGCTTTCAGGGATCTACTTTATCCAGGACAACTGCTGATAAAAATGGACAATACTACAGTCATGTGGTACATAAACAAGCAGGGAGGCACACATTCCTACCCCCTCAGCAGACAAGCCATGACTTTGTGGGACACAGCATTGTCTTGTCAAGTTCACCTGCAAGCACAATTCCTGCCAGGAAAAATAAATACTCTGGCAGACAAACTAAGCAGAAACCTCATGGATCCCCACAAGTGGAAACTGGATCCACAAGTCTTCAGCATGATAACAAGGAAATGGGGATGCCCAGACCTAGATCTATTTGCCTCCCCTCACAACTGCCAAATGCAGAGATTCTGCACAAGGATTTCTCACAAGCAAGCATGGAAAGTGGATGCCGTATCCTTCAGCTGGAAAAACCTAACAGTATATGCCTTTCCTCCACTGCCTCTCCTCCCCAAGGTACTCCTAAAGGTCAGACAAGAGAAGCCAAAAATGATACTGATTGCCCCAGACTGGCCACGCCAGCACTGGAACCCAGTCCTAAAGAACTTGTCTCAAGGTCCAGCCTGGACATTGCCTCAACCCAACAAAACAATCAGATCCTGCACAGCCAACTCCAGGACCTTATGTCTGGCAGCATGGCAGATGATGTAGCCATTCAGGCAGGGAATGAGGGTAATTAATGTTTCAGTACTAGTACTAAGTAATTAATGTTTCAGTACTAGCAAAAAATTACGATCCCTCATAAAATCCTCCAAGGCCAGCTTCGAGAGAAAAATTGCACAGGACACCAAAGACGATCATAAGGCTTTTTTCAGTTATGTTAGGAACCTGGGATGCAACTCCCAGACTTGTTCTGAGTTGATTCTAAATGACAAAAAATACACTGAACCCACAGACATCGCCAATATCCTGGCAGACAAGTTCAGTGCAAACTTCTCCACCCCCTCCCCCCCAAAAGAGCAAGTATCTATCCCGGCAGAGGGCTGCCTCCCAAACATCTCTGATGCTCAGGTGAAGGCTGCCCTCTCCAAAGCAAAAACACTGCTTCCATGGGACCAGATGGCGTCCCAGGTTGCGTCCTACATGAACTCCAAGAGGAACTAATCCCTCAAATAAAACAGCTATACAATCTCAGCCTCACTACAGGATATGTGCCCACAGAGTGGCATACAGCAACAGTGGTCCCACTCCACAAAGGTGGAGCCTCTACGGACCCTGGAAACTATCGCCCCATAAGCCTGACTAGCTTAGTCTGCAAGGCTATGGAGAGGATCATCATGCAGCTCATAAACAAAGACATTGGGGACCTACAGACACTAGATCCTACACAGTTCGGCTTTGTCAAGGGCAGATCCTGCCTTTTGAACCTGGTTGACTTCTTCGAAACAGTCACCAAGGCTATAGATGAAGGGAAGGTAGTCCACACAGCCTATCTGGACCTTGCAAAGGCATTTGACACAATACCCCACTCGGGCATCATAGATAAGCTATCCAGCTTAAATATAAACCCCTATGTCACAAGATGGGTCGTAAACTGGCTCAAAGACAGAACCCACAGAGTGAGAGTTGCTGGAGCCATGTCAGACTCGAAACCGGTCACAAGTGGCATCCCACAGGGTTCTGTCCTGGGACCACTCTTGTTCGGTATATACTTTTCCGAGGTACAGGCAAACGTGGGAGGACTATGGCTCACCAAGTTCGAGCGACTGCAAACTGGGCGTCATAATCGACTCTCCAGCTGACACAAACATCCTTCAAAAAGGTCTCACAGAGACAGATAACTGGTGCCAGCGCCATGGTTTAAAGCTAAATGCCAAAAAATGTATAGTCATACCCTTTGGCAAAAACAATGTGCCCACAAATTACCACATAGGCGGAAACCCATTAAGTACAGAGAAAGTTGTTAGGGACCTGGGGATCCAAGTTGATAGCAATCTCTCCTTTGAAAACCACATTGCCAAAGTGGTTAGAAAGACCTTCTACATAGCCCACCTCATCACGAAGGGTTTCACATCTAGATCAAGAGAGGTAATCGTGCCCCTTTATTCATCCCTCATCAGGCCCATCATAGAATACAATGCCCCTTTTGGGATGTACCTTACCCGACACCTGCAGCAATTAGAAAGACCCCAAAAATATCTCACCAAAAGGATTAAGGGTCTCAAACAGATGCCATATGCTGCTCGGTTAAAAAAACTCCAGCTCTACTCAGTTGCATACCGCCTACTTCGATGCGATCTATGCCTGACATACAAAGCTATGTCAAATCCAGAATTAATGGACATGCTCCACCTCAGTAAATCTAAATCCCTTAGAGCCACACGCTCGAGGGACTTGAACCTCAGCACAGAAATAAATAGAACTTGCTGGAGGGACAGGTTCATAACCCAGAGGCTCCCTTCGCTCTGGAATAGAATTCCAGTTCATGTGAGGCAGAGCACCTCACTGAATCTCTTCAGGAAGAATCTCGATAGGTGGATGGGGGATCGTAGGTTTGTCCCAGGGATTACTCCCGTGTCACTATTAGACAGAGGCACAGTAAACTAAACCTTAAAAAGGGCACAGTATACTCAAATCAAGGGGTGGCGTAAGCCATACAGAATCGGGCTAGGCTTATAATTGCCCGAGGGCAGATAGCCTAGTATGAACCTATGAACTCCTCTTTCAAAAGCTGCTATGGATGTTATTTGGAGGCCAGGAGGCCCAGTACCAGAAAATCTTATGCAAAAAAATGTAAGAGATTCTGAACAAGGAATTGACACATTTGTACCAAATATTTCTCCGATTTTACAATACTTATCTGAGATGCTGGACAAAGGCCTATCCTTTTCATCAATTAAGATTCATGTCTCTGCCATTTCAGCCCATTACAATACGGAACCACCTATCTTTTCTCATCCTTTAATAAGGCAGTACCTCAGAGGGGCCAAAAACATAAGCCCTCCAAGGAGAGCACCAATACCTGCATGGGACCTCCAATTATGTCTTTGAAAAACTCACACTGCCTCCTTTTGAGCCAGCCTCAACAGCTGGTATAAAATTCTTATCCTGGAAAACAGCTCTGCTCCTAGCAATAACCTCTGCAAGAAGAGTCTCAGAGTTACAGGCACTCATGGCTGTGGAATCTTTTATCATTTTCCATCCAGACAGGGTTTCTCCGAGGACGAACCCTACATTTATTCCTAAGGTGGTGTCCAGTGTGGCCCTTAACCAAACAATTCACTTGCCTACCTTTTATCCAAACCCACAAAACAAGGGTGAGAGACTTCTGCATTCTTTGGACGTACACAGACAGCTACGCTTCTACTTGGACAGAACTAAAGCTTTCAGAAAGACTGAGCAACTTTTAGTGGCATATGCTGCAGGACCACAAGGAAAGGCTATTTCAAAACAGACTATTTCAAAATGGATAGGCCATTGCATTTGTTTCTGCTACTCACAGCATGGCAAATCAGTGCCTAAGGGCATTAGGCCACATTCTACCAGAGCAGCACCCACTTCAGCAGCCTTCCTCAGAGGAATACCAACCAAAGACATCTTGGAGGCTGCAACTTGGAGTTCAGTGCACACTTTTACAAAGCACTACCACTTAACTCTCTACTCTAAATCCAGAGCAGGCTTTGCCACTGCAGTTCTGCAGGGCCTCATAGCCTCTCCTAATCCTATTTAGCCCAGCCACCCATCCTCAGCTTTGGGATTCAACCCCAAGTAATGACTGCAACAGTGAAACACGATGAACATAGTACAGTTGTGTACCTACCATAAATGTAGATGTTAGAGTGTATTCACTGTTGCAGTCCAGGTTACCCTCGCACCATTCCCCTTTCATTTGCTGGGTCTGATCTGTACTTCTCTATTCTATACAACCTCTGTGGTGTATTTGCTTGTAGATGAAGGAAATGTTTACTTTAGTCCATGCATGTTTATTGGCATAATCTATCTAGCCTACCCTTTTGGGGGCACCTGACATCTGGGGCAAGAAAAACTGAAGAAAATGGCGTTGGCTGCATCTTTTATACCCCTGCCGCACTGACGTCAGGGAAGAGGCAACAGCAACCAACGCCGGACCAAGACTTTGGAATTCAGGCTGACTGTGGGTGGCCTGCCAGCAGGATAAACCAAGAGTAATGACTGCAACAGTGAATACACTCGAACATCTACATTTATGGTAGGTACACAACTGTACTTTGTGTCACAGGCCCCTCTGACATCTTTATGTTGTTTCCATAGCACAATGTAGAAGTAATCCATAGAGCTGTTTCCTCCCTTAATTTAATTTATTAACACAACTGTAATATTTGCCTGTGAAAGAGAGTAAGCATATGCCAGCTGCTTTGTTGTTTGTTACAGTTACATAAAGGCAATGCAACATTCCATTTTGGGCTGCAGTTAGTGTCTGAAATACATCTCTAAGCACTCAGAATTACAGAATATAAAAAAAAAAGAACTTACCATTCCCTGTAATATGTTTTTTTTTTCTTTTCCCAATACAGTACCCTTTTGGATGCCTGATTGACATCTACCTCCAGGCAGCTCTCTTCCTCATGCTGGGGATACCCAGTATGGGAGGGAATGATTGGGTTAATTCCGATCAGGGAGAATTAATGATAGGCAACTTTGCAAAAAAGCATACAAAAATAAGAACTGAAAAACTCAGTTGTCTTGGCATAAGCTTGGACTTCTGTGGCATTTATCTAGGTGAAGATTGTATATCTCATCTAGTTGTGATCTGTTTTGGTTATAATTTGTCTTAATCTTAAAAGTTGTATTTTTTTCTTTGTAACTGACTAATATATACGATAAGTTTGTAGTGTTGAAGAATGGAGTAGAAAAGCCTTGCCACATAGTTGTATCATCACTGATTAAAAGTAATTTATTCATTTCATTGGAAACAGTGTATGTTTCACACAGAGTGATTGAAAGGTGTAACTGCAACCGCTGTTTATTATATTGACCATTTCCTGATGCAGTAAACAATCTATTTCAACTTCAGCAAGAAAGCTGTCTGGCAGTTATAACTTCAGCCATAATTTTACTGGTGTAAATGATGCATATTTTATTTTATCACATGCTACTGTAGTAAGAGAAACATAAATGTTCATAAATTCATAGGTAGTTACTAGGCATTCAGTCAAGGTAACCATTGTTGAGCCTAGCCCAATTTCCCAATTGCCCCAAAAAACTGTGGTTAAATGGATTTGTTCAGGATCACAGGGTAAGCAAATGGAGGCTTAGGGAACCAGCCGTGTACCACATGATGCGACTTATTAACCACGTACAGCCTTAATCCTTTGCACTAAATGCCAGACTAAGCTAAGATACTGAGTAACTCAATACCAGTCAAAAATATTTTAGTACTGTAGCTGGCAGGATGAAATAGAAAGCTGAAAAATTAAACCTGATATGTTTACATTTTATCACTGCTTGAATGTCTTGAAAAGAAACAGTAAAATGTTTAATTCTCCTTTATTTAAGGCTGAAATTCTGTGACTTGTAGTGTTGTTTTAGCAGCACTTTATTATAGATGTTCTTCATGTTTCACTGTTGCAGTCATTACATTTGGGTTATCTGCTTGCAGGTAGCCCTCAGTCGGCCTGATTAACAAAGTCTTGATTCCTGCGTCGGTTGCTGTCCCTTCTTCCATGACGTCAGGTCGTCAGAGGGATAAAACATGCAGCCAATGCAATTACATCAGTCTTTCTTGCCGTTCAGTGCCCGAAGCAGAAGCAGTTCGCAAGTGCCAGTCAGCCAACTCCTGAAATTTTCGTTTTTGAGTTTCAGAACCAAAGTCTTTAACTAAAGCCAAGTACCCCATTGGGGAAACTTTTTCTTGCTCCTTACCGATGTCAGTAAAAGTTAATAATTGCATTACTTGTGGAAAGCAAATACCTCATAAAGATTTTCATTCGTACTGTATTCCTTGTCTAGGCCCTGACCACGACGTACCTTGCTGTCGGTTTTGTGCTTTATTTAATAAGCACACTATCCGCCGTCTGTATATTTTTGCTTCTAAATAATTCGGTTCTCTGTTTAATTATCCGGAAATGTCGTCTGTTAGCCATCCGACTACTGGGGTTCTGAAAAAACGCAAAGATAAAGACAGAGACAGGCCGCCGAGGTCCAAAACTGCCAACGATGCTTCTCCTAAGCCAGTTGCCAGTTCACCGGTACTCAGGGAGGCGCTTTCGCAGACCCTGATATCTGCTACTTCTGATTCGCAGTCCTCTACTGAGACCCACTCGGATTCCGGTATGCTGCGAGATGCTTCAACTATGGATCCCGTGGATGTCTCTACCTTGGATGGGTCCGGAGCCACTGTGTAGGCACCAGCTTCTGGGGGTATATTCAGGCCTACGGACTTGCATATTAAATCGACGCTTCCTTCTTAACTTAGGCCTAAATCACGATCCATGCCTAAAAAACCGATGCCCAGGCCACATGCTCAGGCCTCTATGCCTAAAAAACAAGTGATAGGAATGGCTGAAGATCTAATAACTCTAATCAGGGGTAGACAACCCCCCCCCCTTCTAAGAGGCCTAGGACTGAAGTTGAATATGAATCTTCTGATCAGGATTCTGTTTTTTTCTGATTCTCCTGATGATCTGGATTTGCCCTGATCTACTTATGAAGATTCTGATGCAGAGGACTCCATTCCCTGTGCTTCCCCTCCTGAGGATTTTTCTTTTGGGGAAACCTTGCGTACTCTAAGGGAGCATTTCCACTGGAAAAGCCAGGATTTTTCTCATTCAAAAAAGAGGCTTGGAGATTTCCTTCTCCTACCTCAGCATAGGCCTTTAGCTATTCCTCCTGTACTAGACATTGTTGATTATGCTTTTTCGGAATCTAGTTTGGCCCCTGATTCCCTGCCTCATGCTCCCAGAAAACCTGACAGATACTACAGGGTCCCTGAGTCCCACAAGTTCCTTTTTAAAAATCCTACTGCAGATCCAGAGACTATTTCACAGGGGCCCAAGGGCGTTAAGGCTTCTACTGCTAAAAATCCTACCCCTTCTTATAGATTCTAGGGCGCTGGATAGATTGGGTAAGAAGGTTTACACTTCTGCGATCTTGGCCATTAGGGCTTTAAACTGCCAGTTTCATATGGTAAAGTATCAGCAACATGTTATTGGACTGCCTAAACAGAAAATGATGATTCCTGACTGTGTGGAAAATAAAGAATTACAGGATTTAATGCATTCTGCTGAACAAGTTGGAAAACATACTTTGCAATGTGGTTTTGATTCAGTAGAGGCCTCTTGCAGGGCTGCTGTTACTTGGTCTGTGCTCAGAAGGCATGCTTGGCTTAAGGAGCAATCTTTGCCTGATCATGTTAAAGCTAAATTGTTGGATGCTCCTTTAAATCAGGACTGCCTGTTTGGCAACAAGGCTGAGGAAGTTCTTAAAAATGTGGAAGATAAAGCTAAATCTCTGCAAACTGTTAAAGATTTTTTTTTACAAGTTCAGCCTCCTAGATTTAGTAGGCACTAGCCCTCTAAGAATTGCTCCTTTCCAGCTCCTTCCAGGTCTTCTCAAGCCAAACCCAGACTCAGTAAAAAAAAACAAGTTTCAGTCCCAGGGGGACACACAGAACCAAGCAGTGAGGGGCCTCCACTTCCAAATCTGGGAATAATAAGACTTCCCCCTATGGTAAACTGTCTCAATGACTTTCTTTTAAAATTTTCAAGCACTTATCAAATGACTGCCCCTTTGGGGGGAAAGATTGCTCTTCATGCAAATAATTGGGAAAATAAAGAATTACAGGATTTAATGCATTCTGCTGAACAAGTTGGAAAACATACTTTGCAATGTGGTTTTGATTCATTAGAGGCCTCTGGCCGGACCTACCCCCAAATCAGTGGGCAGAGGCCCAAAAACAAGAACTTTCTCTCTCTAGCATGGGGGCTATTCAGCTGGTACCAGAAGAGGAAAAGGGACAAGGTTTCTACTCGAGACTTTTCCTGGTACCCAGAAAAGACAATTTGTGGCATCCTATCCTGGACTTGTCTACTCTAAACATCTTTTTGGAGATTCCAAAATTCAAGATGCTGAGTCTTCATTTACGTCCTGTGCTAGGCAAAGATGCCTGGTTGGCAACACTAGATTCAAAAGAAGCATACTTGCACATTCCAATTAGGGAATCTTGCAGAAGGTACCTACTCTTCAAAGCAGGGCTATACGCACTATCAGTTCTCTGCACTGCCCTTTGGCTTATCTAATGCACTCAGGGAATTTGCAAAGTGCCTAGCTGCAGTTATTGCATTTTGCAGGCAAAGAAATATTCAAATATACCCATACCTGGACGATTGTCTAATTCAGGCAGAAAGCCAGGACGTACTTTTGAATCGTCTGGCTTTTGTACAAAGGGTTCTAACTTGTTTGGGGTACACCTTAAACGAAAAGAAATCGCACCTGGTACCCTGTCAACAAATTATATTCCTGGGAGCAAGCTGGAATACAACTTTCCAGATGGCTTACCTCACGCCAGAGAAACAAATTCATTTGACAACCTACTTCAAACAAGTGGCCACAAAAGCCCTGCTATCTGCAAGACAAATACTGCAAGCCTTGGGTTTCATGGCCTCCTGCATTCTTCTAATTCCATATACAAGACTGCATATGAGGAAACTACAGTGGTATCTAAAAAGCCTATGGTGTCAACATTCTGAGGACCTAGAAACAATGATTCCTATCCTACCTTGCCTACGCCTAGAGTTCCCTTGGTGAGCAGAGGCCTGCCACCAAAACTAGGGACTACCTTTCACACCATCCCCTGCCGCCCAAACCCTAACAGACGCATCAGACTATGCATGGGGGGGGGGCTCACCTGGCAGGGACGTGCATTCAGGGCAAATGGAACCCAAGTCAAATGCACCTGCATATCAATCAAAAAGAAATGTTAGCTGTACAGAATGCTCTGACAGCCTTCAAGGACCGCATTCTTCCTGAACAACTAATGGTAAAGCCGGACAACACCACTGTTATGTGGTACAAAAACAAGCAGGGGGGTACACATTCTTACCCCCTCTGCAGACTAGCCATGGCATTGTGGAACACAACCTTGAGCTACCAAGTACACATGCAAGCTCAATTCCTGCCAGGAAAATTAAATACACTGGCAGATGGATTAAGCAGAAACCTCATGGACCCACACGAGTGGGGACTGGAACCAAGGACTTTCAAAATGCTGACAAGTAAATGGGGGAGGCCAGATATAGACCTGTTTGCCTCTTCCCCAGAACTACCAATTGGACAAATTTTGCACAAGGACTCCCCACAAACAAGCCTGAAAAGTGGATGCTCAGTTTTTCAGCTGGAAAAACCTACTCCCCACAAACAAGCCTGAAAAGTGGATGCTCAGTTTTTCAGCTGGAAAAACCTATCAGTCTATGCCTTCCCCCCTCTGCCTCTGCTCTTCAAAGTACTACTAAAAATCAAACGGGACAAACAAAGGCTGATTTTGATTGCTCCAGACTGGCTGCACCAGCACTGGTACCCCCTCCTGACAGTGTGTCACGGTTATCTCCGTGGCACTTGCGTCAGACTCCTTCCCTGCTGTCTCAGCAGGAGAACCAGATTCTGCACCCTCTGCTTCTAACACTGAACCTTGCATCCTGGCTAATTACTTAATTTCTCCTTTACCATCCCTCAGCAAACCTGTGATGGATATCATTTTAGTGGCCAGGAGGCCTAGTACTAGAAAATCTTATCCTGAAAAATGGAAAAGATTCTGAGCCTGGAACCAATCTCAAGAGATTAGCACAGCAGCACCCAAATTACCTCAGATTTTACAATACTTAACTGAGATGCTTCACAGGGGCTTGTCTTTTTCCTCCATTAAAATCCATGCCTCAGCCTTTTCAGCTCATTATAACACAGAACCTCCCCTCTTCGCTCATCCACTGTTCAAGCAGTTCCTCAGAGGGGCCAACAATTTGAGACCACCCAGGAGAGCTCCAACCCCAACCTGGGACCTTAATTTTGTCTTTGAGAAACTCACTCTACCTCCTTTCGAGCCAGCTGCTACTGCAGACTTAAAATTTCTTTTTTGGAAAACAGCTTTCCTTTTAGCAATCACTTCAGCTAGAAGGGTATCTGAATTACAGGCCCTTATGGCAGTGGAGCCTTTCATCATCTTTCATGCGGACAGGGTGTCCCTCAGAACCAATCCATCCCTCATGCCCAAGGTGATATCCACTGTGGCTCTTAATCAGTCCATTCATTTGCCAACCTTCTTTCCCAATCCACAGAAATAAAGGGGAACAGATACTGTATTCCTTAGATGTGCACAGACAACTTAGATTCTACTTGGACAGGACTAAACCTCAAAGAAAATCTGAACAACTGCTGGTGGCATTTGCTGCAGGGGCAGAGGGGAAGGCTATTTCAAAGCAAACCATTTCTAAATGGATAAGCCATTGCATTAATTTCTGCTATAAGCACCATGGAAAACCTTTCCCCCAGGGGATCAGACCTCACTCCACCAGGGCTGCATCTATCTCTACAGCCTTTCTCAACAGGCGTCCCCACCAGGGACATCCTAGAAGCTGCTACCTGGAGTTCTGTACATACTTTCAACAAGCATTATCATTTGCCAATTTTCTCTAAATCCAGAGCTGCCTTTGCCACTGCAGTCTTATAGCTGGCCCTAATGCTATCTAAATTCCTCCTCCCAACCATAGCTTTGGGAATCTACCCAAATGTAATGACTGCAACGGTGAAACACAAAGAACATAGTACAGTTGTGTACACTTACCATAGATGTTCGAGTGTATTCACTGTTGCAGTCCTGGTTACCCTCCCTCCAGCCCCCTAACTTCTTTTGGCTATACCTCTACTTTCCTTTACTATGCTTAAAAGCCTTTTTGGTGTATTTGCTGTTTTGTTGGAGGTATATCTTTGTACTTTTATATTTAACTACTTCCCATTAGGCGGGCACCTGACATCTGGGGCAAGAAAGACTGATGTAATGGCATCGGCCGCATGTTTTATACCCCTGATGATCTGACATCGTGGAAGAAGGGACAGCAACCAACGCAGGACCCAAGACTTTGTTAATCAGGCCGACTGAGGGCTAACTGCAAGCAGATAACCCAAATGTAATGACTGCTACAGTGACTACACTCTAACATCTACATTTATGGTAAGTGTAGACAACTGTACTTTTCTAGACCTATGGTATTATGTCAGGAGTACTAGAGGATAATTTGTATACTTTGGTGGAATTGTACTTAGTCTTGGCTGTGTGCCTAACCCCACCACTTGGGTGTACAGTTATGACAGTGTTAGCAAATAACTCTTGTTATATTGCAACACATACACAGTGATAGCATTTGGCCTTTAAATTTCCACTTTTAATATTGTTTATGTGAAAGATGTGGAGCAGATTACCTTTAAATGCATTACTTTTCATTGCTACAACCACTTTCATTGTTACCATATTTTGGTGGTAGTGGTACAGAGCACTTATTTCACTTTTTTTGCAGAGCATTGAGTTAAGACGTTAATATTCTGACAGTGTCCATCTTAGACTGGCATGTTTTAATGTTCTTGTCACCGAGTGAACAGACAAAAGAAATTTAGAGCAAAAATAAAAACAATGTACAGGGCTGTCTCTCTGATTGTAACCATGTTAGCATGTGTTTGAGATGTGAAAGCTAAGAAATTTGCCTTTGAGGTGAATCTTGGCATCCATGTTGAGAACACATAATAAAGGGTTATGATCAGTAAGAACTGATCGTAACTCTTTGTAGTGCATGGAGTCTTATATACTCCATTTGTACTATCCATTACAAAAGAAAAAAAAACACAACTTGTTTTACCATCTTTGAAAGCTAGTAAAGCACTTGGCAAGTGTTGTTGCACAAACAGCAAGTAAGAAAAAGTCAGGTACAGTTACTAACATCTGTAAACCTCAGTGGACATGAGGAAAGATATTCAGGGACTGAAGGAACATCCCTTCACTTGTACCAGACTGTACAGTCGCATCTCGCAGTAGAGCAGCATGTAACTGGTTTATCTTTTTTCTGAACTGTATACCAATAATGCCACTCCATAAAGTACAAGATATCACTAAGTTTCTTATAAGACCTTGTTGAGTACATTTATTATACTTTTTTTTTTTTTTTTATGTCTGATGCTGTTATTTTCATTTTTCATTCCACAGGATGTTCTACACAGGCATCCATTGTATTTAATTGTGCGGACAGTTTGCTATGATGATGGATTAGGAGCAGGAAAGACCTTGTTGGCCTTCAAGACAACTGATGCCAATCAGGACGAATATAACATTTGGGTGTATCAATGTAACAGTCTGGTGAGATACGTTTTTGCAAAAATTAATATTTAATTGCAAACAGCTTATTTTGTTTGGTTAATATTTACAAATTTCATCCTTTTTAATTTTATTTTTATCTTAAAATAATAATATTGACTTTGCAAATATAATATCCATAGCCTTGCTGTTTGGAACTGTGATTTGAATCAACAAAAAGCAAAAGCATGACAAGGATATTGAGAGATGTGTGTTTGAAAAAACATATGTAGTTGTAGAGGGTGACAGTTAAAATTAAGATCAGAAGTAGGAACTTCATTTGGCAGCAGCCTTTGGGATACGGATCTGATCTCTGATCCGAGCCGGCAACTTTTACCACAGCATAGATCCGAGCTCCTAGCTCCTCCCTTTACCCATAACCCCTGCCAACCCTGACTGACCTCAGATCTAGTTTGCCACGCTTCAAGCTACAAGCTGGATTTCGAGCTCCTGGTAGTTAAGTGAACTTTGTGAGAAAAACTTTGCTTTTTTTATTACTTTTTCTTGTGTGAGTGTGTATGAGTGCATCTGGACCTCCGGTCCTGGCTTCGGCTCCCCCCTGCACTCCCTCTCAGCTGGTCCGGGCTCCCATCACCCGGCCTTCGGGACAGCCTGCTTCAGCGTCTCTGGGTGTTCCTTTGGAACGTGATATTGCTGGTGAGTCTTCCTCGGACAGCCCCCCGAGGAGGTCCCTCACAAAGCCAAGTGTAAGAGGAGGCACGTGGACTCCCCCGAGTCCCTTATGGAAGATACGGACTTAGATGAAGGGGAAGGCTTCCCAAGGTCACCCCCCGAGGATGTCTCCTTTGGAGACATCATGGAAATGCTCAGGATTAGGGGAGGGTGGTCTGCCCCAAGGCTTCCTCCGATGAGTCCGTATTCCTAGAGGCGTTCGAAGCAGGGCCATCTACCTCTTGGGTGTCCCCTCCCCCCGACCCCCTGGTGGACCTTATTTCCACCAGGGCTTGGAAGGAGCCGGACACTGTAGAGCCAGTCCCCAAGCGCCCGGATAGAATCCTGAGTCCCCCTGCTGAAAGAACCCACTGGAGCAGAGGTCCCCCTGTGGATGCCATGTTGGTGGCGGCAGCCACCAAGAGAGAGTTGGCTCAGGAGAGCTCTGCGGTCCACCCGCCATGTAAGGAGTCTCGAGCGATGGACCACCTTGGGAAGCGGGTCTTTAGTTCAGCAACCTTCTCCATGAGAGCGCTGAACTATATGGCACACGTCATCCGGATGCAGCGAGATCTAATAAAAGAATACGCTGCATCCCCCCCTAGAGTCCATGTCGGAAGGGGACAAGCAGCTGTACTCCTCCCGAATGTCTACTCTACATTCAGTTTCCAACACCTCTATGCGGCTCTTGTCTCACTCCACTGAAGGAGCCACTAGAGCTGGCGGAGCCGGCCTGGTAATTGGGCGCCAAGCCTGGCTCCGACATTTTGACTTCTCTGAACCCTTTAAGGCATCATTCGCGAATGCCCCCTTTGATGGTTCTGCACTGTTTGGCAAAACCATTCGTGACACTTTAGTCCAGAGTGAGAAAGACGGGAAGACATTGTCTGCCGTCGGAGTCCACTTCTCTGCTCCCCAGAGGTCTTTTTCCAAGAACCAAAAGGGTCAGAAGAAGATGTGGTTCCGAAAATCGCATCAGTCCCAGTCTGCTCCGGACAACCAGTCTTCTCGTGGCAGAGGAGGACAGGAGGATGCCGCCCAAGAGGCAGAGGGGGTCCCAGAAATTTTGGGTCCAGAGAACCTTTCTCTGAGAGGCCCACGCAGAACCCCTGAGGGGTTGCCCGGCTGCTCCACTCTGGAGGCAGTCGGGGGGCATCTTTCGAAGAACCTAGCAATGTGGGAGTCCATAACAACAGATCGCTGGGTGCTTCGTATCATATCCAGAGGCTACCTAATTCCTTTTATTGTAACCCCCAAAATCAGAAGCCTCCCTGACGTACCACCCAATCAAAGGGAGGTGGCTGCTACAGAAATTCAGCAGCTTTTGCAAAAAATAGCCATCCAACCCATCTCCCCAGATCAGTTCGGATCGGGGTTTTACTCCAGGTTCTTTCTGGTGCCAAAAAAGACTGGGGACTTGAGATCCATTCTCGATCTCTCTCTCCTGAACCTGGCAGTACCCAAAGAAATGTTCCGAATGGTCACTCTACAATCTATTCTCCCCCTATTACAGGAGAACGACTGGATGTGCTCGATAGACCTCAAGGATGCGTACTACCACATTCTGGTGGACAGACCCTCCAGGAGGTTCCTCCGCTTCCGGCTGGGAGCCAGTCACTTTCAGTTCAGGGCCCTTCCCTTCAGTCTCACCTCAGCCCCCAGGGTGTTCACCAAAGTCTTGCCGGTTATAGCGGCCCACCTGAGGCTTCAGGGAATTCAGGTCTTTCCGTACCTCAACGACTGGCTCCTCATCGCCCCAACAAGGCATCTGCTCTGTTCAGGCAGGGATTATTTCCTCAACCTTGCTCCACGTCTAGGGTTGACTATCAACATGGCCAAATCCTCTCTGGTCCCTACACAAGTAATAGATTTCATAGGGGCGAGATTGGATTCCAGAATAATGCTTGCCTTCCTGACTCCCGATCGGCTCCAGAACCTGAGGTTGCATGTCCAGGCCATTCTCCGACTTCCTGCTCCACCGGCGGAATTGATTCTGAGGGCTCTAGGGTCCATGGTGGCAGCTATTCCTCTGCTGCCCCTAGCCCGTCTAAATATGAGGGTCCTGCAGTGGACCCTCCAGGTACAATGGTCCCTGTCTCGCAACCCCCTGTCCCATCCTATTCCCCTAAGCAGGGCTTGCAGAGGGTCGCTCATGCGGTGGCTCCAGTCCCAGAGTCTCCACACGGGACGACCATTCTCGACGCCTTCCCCCGTCGCCACAGTGACCACGGACGCCTCTCGCTTGGGGTGGGGGGGCACTATTCAGGCAGAACGGTCCAAGGCACGTGGAACGACACGGAGACCTCCTTGCATATCAGTGTCCTAGAGATGAGGGCGGTGCTTTTGACGTTGCAGGCACTTCACAGCCTTCTTCCGATTGGGACGATTGCAGTACAAACGGACAACATGTCTGTTGTCTGGTACATCAACAAACAGGGGGGAACCAGGTCTTATCCTCTTTGTCGCGAGGCCATGAGAGTGTGGGAATGGGCGATATCCACCAATCGCTTTCTCATTGCAACGCACATTCCGGGACGGTCCAACATCCTTTCAGACAGGCTCAGTCGTTCGATTCTGACCCCGTACGAATGGTTTCTCAATCCTCTAGTAGCGAATCAAATATTTGCCCAGTGGGGGTAACCCTGTTGCGATCTTTTTGCCACTCCTTCAAATACCAAATGCAACAGTTACTTCGCTCTAATCCCCCCTCAGGGGGAGTCCCCGAGAGACTCCCTAATACATGCTTGGCCTCCCAGTCTCCTTTACGCTTACCCTCCATTGCCCATGATGCTAAAACTCTTACAGAAAGCCAGTCGGCTGGGGAGCAAAATGATCCTCATTGCCCCATTCTGGCCTCGCCAAACGTGGTTCCCGTACCTGTGGTCTCACCTGATTCATCCACCCTGGATTCTGGATCCCCTTCCGGATCTCATTACTAACCCTCTGGGTCTTCCGACCCCCAACCTGGTCAACCTCAAGCTGACTGCTTGGTTGCTCCAATTCCACTCCTGATAAGGACTCCCGGAATCTCCTCACCAGTCAAAGCCATCCTAGTAGCAGCACATAAACCTTCCACCAGAAAAGTCTATCGAAGTAAGTGGAAACGTTTCTCCATCTGGGCGGAGAACCATCACTTAGATCCTTTCACGGCACCTCTTACGTCGGTTTTGGATTTTCTAACTACCCTTTTTCATCAAGGGATTAGCTGCTCTACAGTCAAGGTACAACTAGCAGCGATTTCGCATTATCATGTAGGGCATGAATCGGGCCCTCTAATTACTTCCAAGCTTTGTAAAGCTTTCCTCAAGGGTACCTTCCTTCTTAGACCCCCAGTCAGGGAGGTAGTACCCCCATGGGATTTATCTTTGGTTCTCCAGGCCTTGACAAGTCCCCCTTTCGAGCCGGCGGCTACGCTTGATCTTAAATACCTCTCTTGGAAGACTGCCTTCTTGGTGGTCATTACTTCAGCTAAAAGGGTCTCTGAGCTTCAGGCTCTATGTGTTAAACCACCGTACTTAGCCTTCTATCAAGATAGAGTTTACCTCAGGATCAATCCGTCCTTTCTGCCTAAGGTATCTTCGGAAGCTAATATTAATCAATTTATTAATCTTCCCGTGTTCTTTCCCAATTACCAGAACAAAGGAGAGTACAAACTGCATTCCTTGGATGTGCACAGACAATTACGATTTTATATTCATCGAACTGCTGGTCATAGGCAATCTGACCAGTTGTTTGTCTCCTTTGCCAAAGCAAGTTTAGGCAAGTCAATTTCTAAAGTTACTCTATCATGGTGGATAGCTAGTTGTATCCTCTTAGCGTATCGGAGTTCGGGAAGGCCTGCACCTCAGGAAGTCCGAGCTCATTCTACTAGGGCCGTCGCTACTTCGGCGGCTTTTAAGTCTAGGGTTCCCTTAGATGATATTTGTTCCGCAGCCACTTGGGCCTCCTCTCATACCTTTATCAGCCATTACAAACTGGATGTTGTCTCCAGAGGTAGGGCATCCTTTGGCTCTGCAGTGCTCCGGAATATTCTTCCATAAAGACCACCCAGGATTCAGGTAGCTGGGGACTCTGTCCCAAAGGTTGCTGACAAATGAAGTTCCTACTTCAGATTAAGAAGTTATGTACTCACCATAACGTTCCATCTGAGTAGGTATCTTCATTTGTCTGCAACCATCCCCCCCCCCTTCCCCCTGACCTATAGGATCTGTCTTCCGGGGCACAGTAACAATGGTTATATCGGGCAAACTTGATCTGAGGTCAGTCAGGGTTGGCAGGGGATTATGGGTAAAGGGAGGAGCTGGGAGCTCGGATCTATGCTGTGGTAAAAGTTGCTGGCTCGGATCCGAGATCGGATCCGTATCCCAAAGGTTGCAGACAAATGAAAATACCTACTCAGATGGAACGTTATGGTGAGTACATAACTTCTTATTCTTGTTTATTAAGTGTGCTAAGGGTAACATCTTGCATTTTGAGAGGAGTGCACTATTTAAAATGCGAAACTGTATCAGGCCAACAACATGAAATTGACTAAATGGATGTTTCTGGAAATGTAAACAATGTCTTTCGGCTTTTCCCGGTTAGGTGTCACCACAGCAGATCACCAGTCTGCAGATTGATTGGCGTTGGTGTTTTTTATAGTGTCTAGTTGCCAGCCTAGCGCCCAACCTTCACAGAAGGCACACCCACACACGTACCTACCTGTATGTCTTTAAAGATTCACCTGACCGCAGGGAAGACATGCAGACTCCGCACAGAAGGCTCTCCAGCTGAGAATCGAATTGGAGAACCTCATTTTGTGAGGTGACGATGCTTTCTGCTGCACCACTGCGGCCTTCTGGAAATGTACAAAAGAAAAATCATTGGCTGCTCTCGGAAACAGTGGTATCAGGATAGCAAATACTGAGGTCATGTAATACTTGCACTGCTAAGGTAATGATTACATGCGCAACGTGCTTTGAACAAGGATGCAAGTTTAAGAAGTAAAGTTTTTTTTATTTATTTTTTATTTGCATCTGACGACAGATCGCCATAGTCCTTTTCCAGACTCATCCCAGAAGTGTTGTCTGGTTAATAAAATCTGGAATGCCTCCCCACCTTTCATTTGTAATGCTGTTAAACCTTATGCATGCAGTGGGATTTTTTACATCTTTTTAGTCTTTCAGAGCATATGATAAAGGCTCAGTGTGATAGGGAATTATAACTCAGTAAAATAACTCTACTGTCTTCGCAGAATATCCCTGATTTTAACTTGCACTCATATTTTTGCTCAGTTTCTTGGCAGTAAGGGCAAGGGGCTGCTCCATTGCAAGCAGGCATTCAGTTTTAATATACTCATGATATCAGTAAGTGATTAGCATAATTACCCATTATGAGTAAAGTAGATGTTAACCATCCCCCTTCATGTGTTGGTCATAACATAAATGTCTTCACTTGTGCAGTCTTGCTAAGGGGTGACTTTTCTTAAAATAAGCAAACAAAAAAAAAAATCACATAATTTCAACATTTCAGAGAAGCACAAGTTCATTTTTCTTCAAGGTAAATTACAAATTTTGTACTTTGCATAACTCTCAGGTGCTTTTTGAGAGCAATTCTGAGCTCATGCACTGAAACAGCCATTTGGATTCTCATTAATGAAGTACACCAGAGAAGCACAAATGATGCATTAAACATTTAAGGTCTGACATTCTAGTTACTATACGCAGTAGATGTTGTTACCTCGCAGCAAGAGTTTGATTCTTAGCTGAGGTGCCTTCTGAGCAGAGTATGCATGTCCTTCCTGTGTTCACATGGGTTTCCGCTGGGCACTCTGGATGTCCTTCAAGGATGCATCTGCAGTCCTTACAAATGGGTAGTCCTGTCGTCAGGCAGCCCTTCGGTCGGCCGGATTCCAAAGTCTGGGTCTGGCTTCGGCTGGTGTCGCACTTCACCCGACGTCATAGCTGCAGTTTTTCGGGTATAAAGGCATCAGCCGACGCCATCTTCCTCAGTCTTTCTTGCCGCGTGGCGCCCGAAGCAGAAGCTGTTCGCAAGTGCCGGTCGGTCAGAACCAGAGATTTCATACCGAATACTACAAGACTTCTAAAAGCTAAGTACCCGTTGGGGACTCTTTCTTGCCTCAGCCGATGTCAGAAAAAGTGAATAACTGTTTAACTTGTGGGAAACAAATACCTCATAAAGATTTCCACTCTTACTGCTTACCTTGTTTAGGCCCAGACCACGACGTAGCAGCTTGTCTAGCCTGTGCTTCTTTTAACCGACGGACGCTTAGACGTCGGTCAGAATTTGCAGAACAGTTTTTCGGCTCAGAATTTGCTTATATCATGCCGTCGGACCCTCCGACTTCACAAATTACCAAAACGCGAAAAGGACCGACATCGCGGTCCGTGGTTTCGGCCGAAACCGCGGTTAAGCCAACCACGAGTGTCTCGGTTTCGGCTGAAACCGAGCAAGCGGTTCTTCCCCCGGCCGAAAACATGCCTTCTACCAAGGCCTCTTCTAGCCTGGTGGAATCGGCTTCTGAAATCCAACCTTCTGTTGCAGTTTCTCAGGAATTATCAGACACTATTCCCTTGGATATTTCAACCCCCGCACGTGGAGCTGCTAGGCCTCCTGCAGCCATGTCTATTAAGGCCTTTGCCAGGGCTAAAGCAGCTAAAGCTTCAAAAACGGTGCCTGTTAAACCCCCCTCTCACAGGCCCAGCACAAGTTCCCATATGCTTTCTTTGGCTGAGGATCTCATTTCTTTAATTCGTGGCTCCCAGCCTCATCCAGACAGGGCCTCTCATCCACCTCCAGAGAAGAGGCCTAGAGCAGAGCCCCCTGAACCAGTATCCACAGATGACTCCTCTAATGACTCAGAACATACAGACCCTCCTGAGGCTCCTTATTCCCCTTACGAAGACTCTGATGCTGAAGAGTCCATTCCTTCAGCCTCTCCACCTGAGGAATTTTCCTTTGGGGAAACCTTGCATGCTATGTGGGAACAATTTCAGTGGCAGGGGCAAGATTTCTCAGACTCCAGAAAAAGGCTTAGAACCTTTCTACATTTGCCACAGCATAGGCCTTCAGCTATACCTCCAGTTCTTTCTGTTGTAGATGATGCATTTAATGATGCTTGCACTGCTCCTGATTCATTACCTCCGGCCCCTGCTAAGCCCGATAAGTTCTACAGGGTCCCGGACACTCATCACCATTTATACAAGGCTCCTTTTGCAGATCCAGAGACTATCTCCCAGGGTCCTAAAGCTGTAGCAACTACATCTGCTAAAAACCCCCTCCCCCCTGAAAGGGAATCCAGATCCTTAGAGAGATGGGGTAAAAAAGTTTACACTTCTGCTACTTTGTCAGCTAGAGCTTTGAACTGCCAATTCCATATGATTCAATATCAAGAGTTTATGCTTGACCAGTTAACTAAAAAGCTGTCCTCTGAAGAATCTCTAGATAAATATGTTCAGGAAATGGTACATAACATACAGCAGGTTAGTAACCATTCTTTAAAATGTGGCTATGATGCACTGGAGGCTTCCTTTAGATCAGCCATGACTGGCACAGTTATCCGGAGACATGCATGGTTGAAAGAGCAGGCATTACCAGACCATGTCAAATCTAAGCTTTTGGATGCACCCATGGACAAGGTCAATTTATTTGGTTCCCCTGCACAGCAGGTACTAAAGAAGATGGAAGAGAAGGCGAAATCTGTACAAACAGTGAAAGATTTCTTACAGGTTGAACCTCCAAGGTTTAGCAGGAACTGGCCCTCCAAATATTGGTCCTTTCCAGACTCCTCTAAGACACAGAGAGGCAGGAATAGGCGTCAAGAGGCAGAAACCAATCCAGGGGTGCCTACAGGGACGCCAGTGGCAAGGTAACAACCAGCGAGGCACGGACGCAGCCACCACCACTACAACAACACAATCACAGTGACTTGGATGTGGCACCGCCTACCAGGGAACAACTGGAAGCACCCTTAGGCGGAAAGCTAACCTTATTTTCAAAGAACTGGCATTGCATCACAAGGGAAAAATGGATTTTGCAAACTATAGACCAAGGTTACAGGTTCCTTTTCCATACTCTACCAGGAAAGAGAGGAATGCCAAACCTACCACCTACTCAA
Source organism: Protopterus annectens (assembly GCF_019279795.1). Classification (NCBI taxonomy): domain Eukaryota; kingdom Metazoa; phylum Chordata; order Ceratodontiformes; family Protopteridae; genus Protopterus; species Protopterus annectens. The sequence continues at coordinate 945,010,957 of NC_056726.1, forward strand.
AGGGCAGAAGCTCTAAAGCAATGGAGGCCTATTCTCGACCTGTCCGCTTTAAACACATTCCTCATTGTTCCAAAATTCAAAATGCTGACCCTACAGCAGCTTCTTCCCATGCTGGGCAAGGAGTCTTGGCTGGTAACTCTAGATCTCAAGGAGGCATACCTGCACGTCCCCATACGACCAATTTGCAGAAGATACCTCCGATTTCTTGCAGGATCAGAGCATTATCAATTCTCAGCATTGCCCTTTGGCTTATCTACTGCGCCCAGAGTGTTCACGAAATGCCTGGCATCAGTAATTGCTCGTTGCGGACTTCACGGGATCCAAATTTATCCCTACCTGGACGACTGCCTGATTCAAGCGGACAACAAAAGCAAACTAACAGAAGACTTACAAAGAGTCATTTACCTACTGCAAGCCCTGGGATATACAGTCAATATAAAAAAGTCAAGGCTGACTCCATCCCAAAGAATAACCTTTCTGGGTGCAGAGCTGGACACATCAAAACAAATGGCATTCCTAACTGCAGAAAAACAAGAGCAACTACCTCTCTACTTCTTGGCATTAACAAAGCAGAACCATCTAACTGCAAGAAAAGTACTGCAAGCCCTAGGCTTCATGGCATCCTGCATAATTCTGGTCCTTCATGCCAGACTGCATATGAGAAAGCTACAGTGGTACCTAAAGAATTTGTGGTCCCAACACAAGCACAGCCTAGAAACCAAAATTCCAATAATCCCATGCCTGAAACAAGAGTTCCTATGGTGGGCTCAGGCCTGTCAATCAAACAAAGGATTGCCCTTCTGCAACAGTCAACCAAGCCAAACCATCACGACAGATGCCTCAGACCTCAGTTGGGGGGCACACATGCTGGACAAGTGCATACAAGGCTTATGGACTCAAGACCAGCTGCGCCTGCACATAAATCTAAAGGAAATGCTGGCAGTAAAATTGGCAATCCAGTCATTCAGACCATTTCTCCAAGGAGGCCAGTTGATGATAAGGACAGACAACACCACAGTTATGTGGTACATCAACAAACAGGGAGGCACACATTCATATCCTCTATGCCGGCTGGCACTGGACCTATGGGATGTGGCTCTGAGCTACAACATTCAGTTACAAGCAATTTTTGTACCGGGAAAAGAAAACATTCTGGCAGACATTCTAAGCAGAACTACCACAGATGCCCACGAATGGATGCTGCATCTGGACATCTTCAAAGCCATCACAAGAGAATGGGGATTACCACAAATAGACTTATTTGCATCCCCTCTCAATCACCAGCTAAAGAAATTCTGCACAAGGACGTACCACCCACTTGCTTGCAAGGTGGACTCCCTATCTTTCAGTTGGAAAAACCTGACAGCTTATGCATTCCCACCACTTCCTTTGATGCACAAGGTGCTTTTGAAGATCAAAGAGGAACGTCCAAGGATCATTCTGATAGCTCCAAACTGGCCAAGACAACATTGGTACCCATTGCTGAGGAGCATGTCTCGGGAACAAATATGGACACTGCCCCTGATCCCATTGCTGTTAACACAGAACAACTACAACATCCTGCATCCAAACCTGAAAACTCTGCAGCTAACTGCCTGGAACATTACATAAGGACAATTAACCCAGATTTATCCCAAAGGGTTAAAGACATAATCCTTGAGGCTTGTAGACCTTCAACAAGAAAGAATTATGCAGCAAAATGGAAAAGATATCTCATTTGGAGTACTGCAAAAGGAGAAGATGTGGCGCTAGTAAACATAGCCAACATCCTGGAGTACTTGGCAGAGCTCTTCCATGCAGGCCTGTCCTATTCTTCCATCAAGATACATGCATCAGCTATTTCAGCAGAATACAGCTTGGATCCTCCTGTCTTCTCTCATCCTCTGCTCAGACAGTTTCTGAGAGGAATTAAAAATGTAAAACCTCCCAGGAAACCACCATTGCCAGCATGGGACTTGAACTTTGTGTTAGAAAAATTGACACTTCCCCCTTTCGAACCAGCAGCAACAGCAGAATTACAATACTTATCCTGGAAGACTGCTTTCCTACTGGCATCAGCAAGAAGGGTCTCTGAACTACAGGCATTAATGGCAGTGCAACCCTTCCTGATCTTCCATCAAGATAGAGTGTCCATGAGAACAAATCCCACATTTATGCCTAAGGTGGTATCCAGAGTATCTTTAAATCAGGCTATCCACCTACCTGCATTCTTCCCCAACCCACAGAACAGGGGAGAAAGACTGTTGCATACCTTGGATGTACATAGGCAATTACGCTACTACCTGGACAGGACCAAATCCAATAGAAAAGCTGACCAGCTTCTGGTAGCATATGCAACAGGAAAGGAAGGAAAACCTATTTCAAAACAGACAATCTCCAAATGGATAGGAAATTGCATTAGATTTTGTTACTCCTACCATGGAAAGAAAACTCCAGAGAACATCAGGCCTCACTCCACAAGGGCTACAGCCACTACCACAGCTTTCTTACGAGGAGTGGCTACCAAGGACATTATAGAGGCTGCTACTTGGACCTCCGTGCATAAATTTGCCAAGCATTACAATTTACCTTTATACTCTAGATCCCGAGCAGGTTTTGCCACTGCTGTTTTGCAAGGGATCCTAACTACACCATAATCTCTACTTTTTCCTCCTCCCCTAGTTTAGCTATGGTATTCTACCCATTTGTAAGGACTGCAGATGCATCCTTGAAGGACATAGTACAGTTCTGTACCTACCATAAATGTAGATGTCCGATAGGAATGCATCTGCAGTCAGGATTACCCACCCACCTTCCCCTCTGTGGTACTCCTAGGGTATTTGCCATCCTTCAGCTAGCTTGGGGATCTATTATGGTGTATTTGTTTGTATATATGTACATACATGCTTATTTTATGTGTTTGCTCTCTACTATTTGGAAACATTGGCATTTATCCAAATTTAGCCATCAAAGAGGGCACCTGGCATCTGGGGCAAGAAACACTGAGGAAGATGGTGTCGGCTGATGCCTTTATACCCGAAAAACTGCAGCTATGACGTCGGGTGAAGTGCGACACCAGCCGAAGCCAGACCCAGACTTTGGAATCCGGCCGATCGAAGGGCTGCCTGACGACAGGACTACCCATTTGTAAGGACTGCAGATGCATTCCTATCGGACATCTACATTTATGGTAGGTACAAAACTGTACTTTTCCTCCCATATTCCAAAGACCTGCAGTAAGTGGAATGGACACACTAAATTGGCCATAGATGTGAGTGGTAGTGCAGGTGTGTCATGTGGAAGAACTACTACAGCAGGGCTAACCACCCACTGGTGTAAACCTTTGCTCTAGGTGATTGTCACTGTTGGAGTGACACCCTCAGCCCATGTGCAAAACTGGGAAGAGGGTTATGGATGGATTCTAGTTACTATGTTATGTACACTAGGGTTGTCACTTTAAGCTGTCAGTAATTCTCGGTTTGCTTTTAAACAGTGGAGCTTTTAACATGAACCATCTTTGGTGTATATAGTCGAATACTGATACAGATATTAACATTCTTGTATACTGTACTAAGGTTTACCATCAGAATGTCAACAGTAACATGCTCAACAGCCACCTCCTCCACCATGATAGGAGCGACTGTCTGAATGTTGCCGTACATTTGTACATCCGTTTAGAAGGACATACACGGGCAGGGAGTTACAGCATGTATGTGAATGGGAGTGTTCCACCTTAAGGTCGACAGAATTTGTCGACTTTGCTGCGTTGATCATACAGCCTACTACATATTCATGAGTCAGCATTATTTGTAGTGGAAATCACCATTCGTGGACGTGATTTCCATCCTTTTGTTAGTAAATCCTGTACTAATATGGTTATTTAGATTTTTATTAATGCCCTAGCATTTTATAATATATTTTGACTGTTTTTTATCTGTTATTTATAATATATTGTAAATCGTATTTAATATAGTTAATAATAAATTCCACAGCTCTGCTCACCATGCTAGTTTAGTTCAGTATGCAGATGACTCAACATTATGTGCAGTCTCAACAATAAATTAGCTCAAAGATGTTACCCCAAAATCTTTCTTCTCTGTAGAAACCTGGCTCAAAGAATCAAAGATTACTCAACTCCAAGAAAATTATTAATGCTTTTTACTTCAAAAGTTTCCAAAATCAAAAACAATCTTTTTCCATAAAGTCAGCAAATAATACTGTCATTGAAACTATAACTCAGAGTAAACTTCTAGCCATTGTAACAGATGACAGCAGTTCTTAAAACAGCACTGTCCAAGGCCAAGAATACAGCTTCTATGGGACCTGACAACATCCCTGGCTGTGTTGTACATGAACTACAGAGTGAACTGGCACCTCACCTGTGTGCCCTGTTCAATCACAGCCTCACCTGAGGCTTTGTCCTTACCGAATGGCGCACTGCTACAGTCATCCCCCTTCACAAAGGAGCAGTGACTACAGACTCTGGGAACTATCACCCCATTAGCCTGACGAGTCTGATATGCAAAGCTGTGGAACGCATTATCATGGACCTAATAAACAAGGCTATAGGGAATCTCCAAACTTTGGATCCCACACAGTTTGGTTTTGTGAAGGGTAGGTCATGCCTGCTCAACCTGATCGACTTCTTTGAGTCAGTCACCAGAGCTGTGGATGGAGGCAAGGTGGTTCATACAGCCTATCTTGATCTGGCCAAGGTCTTTGATACCATTCCCCACTCAAGAATCATAGAAAAACTCACTAAGCTAGGCATCAACCCTTATATCAGTAGGTGGATCGCAAACTGGCTCACAGATGGAACCCACAGTGTGAAAGTAGCTGACTCCAAGTCAGACTGCCGACCAGTCATGAGTGGAGTCCCACAAGGTTTGGTCCTGGGTCCTCTCATGTTTATGTACTTCTGTGAACTCCAGGCCAACACGAAGGAACTCTGGCTGACAAAGTTCACAGACAGTTGCAAGTTGGGAGCTATTATTAACTCCCCAAGTGATGTTGACATCCTACAGAAAGGCCTTACTGAGACCAACGACTGGTGTCAGAACCATGGCCTTAAGCTCAGAATCAAAAAATCTGTCGTTATCCCCTTTGGAAAAAAACTGGTTCCCATGAATTACCACATCGATGGTAGTCCACTGAACACAGAAGGCGTTATAAGAGATCTGGGAACACAGGTTGACAGCAACCTCTCTTTTGACCACCACATTGCCACTGTGGTCAGAAAGTCCTTCTATGTGGCACATCTCATTACTAAGGGTTTTGCATCCAGGAAGAAAGAGGTCATTGTCTCCCTCTACTCTTTCCTCATTAGGCCAATCGTGTACAATGCTCCATTTGGCATGTACCTCACTAGACACCTGCAACAACTGGAGGGCAGCAAAAGTACCTCACAAAGAGGATCCTAGGCCTTAAACACATGTCCTACATGATGTTCTTCATCTCACATTGCTGCAGTCCTAACACTTGGGTAGTCCGCTGTCCCAGTCGGCCCGAATACCAAAGTATAAGGCTGACGTCGGTCAAGGCGCATTTGTCTGACATCAGGACGTCAGGGTACAAATGCGCATGACCGACGTCATATCCTCAGTCTTTTTTGCCGCATGGTCCGATGCAGAAGCAGTATTGCGAGTGCAGGTTGGCGTTCTGAAATTTTCTGAAGTCGGAGTTTCAGACCGAATCAAAGTTGGCTAAGTACCCCGTTGGGGAATATTTTGGTTTTTTCTTGCCTCAGTATTTAACCGGATGTCAGAAAAAGTGAATAACTGTATTTCTTGTGGGAAACAGATACCTCATAGAGATTACCATACATTGTGTATACCTTGCTTAGGGCCTGAGCACGACGTTGTTGGCTGTCGCTCTTGTGCTAGATTTAACAAACGCACTATTAAGAGAAGATTAGATTGTGCCAGGTTAGTTTTGGGGAAGCGTTGTAATTACAACATGCCGCCGGATGCTCCGCCGCTTCGCCTAAAAAGCGTAAGGACAAAGCAGCAGCCTAGGTTGGAAGAACCGTCTGGCGCGGACGTCGGTTCTTTAGAGGGCTCGGTGGTGCCGGTGGTTCTACCAGAAGTTCCTTTGGATTCTCAGGGAGAGACTTTACTGTTACAAGATGTGTCCTGTCAGGAGGTAGGCCAGGCTGAAGGGGCTTCTCAGGTAGCTGTTCTCCCCTCCCTTCCTAAGGTGGTTAGGCCCTCCCCTTCTGTTTCCAAGGCTCCTTCTAGAGGCAGGCCAGGGTTAACTTCAGTGGGGGTCTCCCCTAGTTCTTCAGGGTCTCTGCCTAAGAAACATATGCTTAAAATGGCAGAAGATTTGATTACTATGATTAGAGGTTCTATACCCCCCCCCCTGATAAGAGGCCTAGGGTGGAACCTGAGCTTGAGAGTTTTGAGCAGTGTTCGGAGGCTTCTGAGTCTTCGGCTGAAGACTTGCAGGAGTATCCTCCTTATTCTGATTCTGATGTAGATGACTCTACACCTTCGGCTTCTCCTCCTGAGGATTTTTCTTTTTCAGAGACTCTTCATTCCATGAGGGAGCATTTTAAATGGGAAGGTCAAGATTTCTCTGCATCTAGGAAATGGCTTAGGGAATATTTGTTTCTTCCCCAGCATAGGCCTTTAGCTATACCTCCTGTGCTGGATGTGATAGAGGATGTTTTGCAGAGGCTTCCTGAACCCTGATTCTTTGCCTCCTGCCCCAGTTAAACCGGACAGGTATTATAGGGTGCCTGAAGCTCATAAGTATCTTTTTAAGAGTCCTAGGGCAGACCCAGAAACTGTTTCTCAGGGCCCTAAAGGTGTTAAGGCTTCTGTTGTTAAAAATCCTGTTCCTTCTGATAAAGAGGCAAGGGCTTTGGATAGATGGGGAAAAAAGGTGTATACTTCTTCCACTTTAGCCATGAGGGCTTTGAATTGCCAGTTTCACATGTTGAAATACCAAAATTATCTCTTTTCTCAATTGAAGTCTAAGGTAGATGCTCTGGCGGAAGGTATTGAGTGTAAAGAGTTGCAGGATTTAGTTCATGTTTCTGAACAGGTGGGTAAGCATTCCTTGCAATGTGGTTTTGATGCTGTACAGGCCTCTTCGAGGGTGGCAGCCACTGGTTCTGTTCTTCGCAGGCACGCCTGGCTCAGGGATCAGAATTTAGCTGAACATGTAAAGACAAGGATTTTAGATGCTCCTTTACAATCTGATGTGTTATTTGGTGCGCCTGTGGACGCAGTTTTAAAGAAAATGGAGGACAAGGCAAAGTCTATGCAGACTGTTAAAGATTTTTGCAGGTTCAGCCTCCAAAGTTTAGTAGAAATTGGCCTACTAAGGGGTGGACTTATCCTTCTTATGATTCTCAGTCTAGGGGTAGATCTAGACGTGGTAGGGGCAGAGCTCAGGGTTCTTTAGGCCCTAGAACAGGCAGTTCGCCTGCCCAGTCTTCTGGTGAGGGCAGGGTCAGTCCTTTCGTAAGCAGACCCAATGACTTGCCTTTTCAGCTGCCAGAGCCTTCTCGTCTGGCAGCACCTTTGGGAGGAAGGCTGGCACTTTTCAAAGAAAATTGGAGTGTTATTACCCAAGACAGATGGGTATTGGATATCGTTCACCACGGTTACAGGTTTTATTTCCATACCTTGCCTCCTTTCAAAGGCATGCCAGACATTCCTCCTATACAAAGAAAAGAGGCTCACAAGCAAATTTCTCTGTTGCTTCAGATAGGGGCCATTCAGCCGGTTCCTGTGCCAGAAAGGGGCCTAGGATTTTATTCTCGCCTGTTCCTAGTACCAAAAAAGGGAACACGTGGAGACCAATTTTGGATTTGTCTATCCTCAACACTTATTTGGACATTCCCAAGTTCAAAATGTTGACGTTACAACAGCTTTTACCTCTGCTGGGCAAAGATCACTGGATGGTAACTTTAGATCTCAAGGAGGCTTACCTTCATGTGCCTATCAGACTCAGTTGCAGGAAGTATCTGCGTTCGAGCTGGAAATTCCCATTATCAGTTCTCTGCATTGCCCTTTGGCTTATCTACTGCGCCCAGAGTATTCACAAAAGTTCTGGCTCCAGTTGTGGCTTTTTTCAGGCTAAAAGGAATACAAATCTATCCTTACTTGGACGACTGTCTGATTCTGGCTCAAGAAAAGGACGAGCTTCTTCAGCATCTGGAATATGTGATAGCAGTGCTAAGATGCCTGGGGTATTCTGTGAACGAAATAAAGTCCAGTCTAGTACCCTCTCAAGACATGTGCTTTCTGGGTGTGAGACTGAATACAGCAGCCCAGATGGCCTTTTTAACCCCGGACAAACAAAAGAGTCTATCCCTTTACTTCCATCAACTATCTCATCAGTCCGTGCTGACTGCAAGGACAGTCCTTCAAGCATTAGGGTTCATGGCATCTTGTATTCTGGTGCTTCCCAATGCCAAACTGCATATGAGGAAGCTACAATGGTATCTCAAAAATGTATGGACACAGCACTGCCAGGATCTGGACACTGTCATTCAAATAATACCTTGCATTCAAAAGGAATTTTTGTGGTGGGCTCAGGAATGTCACCTAAACAAGGGACTCCCTGTGACCCGGCCAGAGGCGAGTCAGATTCTAACGACAGATGCCTCAGACATAGCTTGGGGAGCACATCTGAATGGAAAGTGGATACAAGACAAGTGGCCTGCCAGACTACAGCATCTACATATCAACATGAAGGAGATGTTAGCAGTCCAGTTTGCATTGATGGCTTTCAAGGAGTTACTTCTTCCAGGGCAGGTGTTGATTCTAACAGACAACACAACTGTCATGTGGTACATCAACAAGCAAGCGGGAACACATTCTTATCCTCTATGCAGGCAAGCAATGATTTTGTGGGAGACTGCGCTCAGCTTGCAGCTTACTCTTCAGGCAAGGTTTCTGCCAGGAGCACAGAACTCCTTAGCAGATGTGTTAAGCAGGCAAATCATGGATCCCCACGAGTGGAAACTGGATCTTCATGTATTTCAAAGATTGACAGTGTCATGGGGAACTCCAGACATAGATCTGTTCGCTTCTCCACTAAACCACCAGCTGCCAAAGTTTTGCACGAAAAGGTTTCATCACACAGCTTGGAAAGTGGATGCTCTTTCGTTCAGTTGGGAAAATCTTCATGTGTATGCCTTTCCACCTCTGCCTCTCCTCCCAAAGGTACTCCTAAAGGTCAGACAAGACAAGCCAAGGATGATTTTGATAGCTCCAGATTGGCCTCGCAACACTGGTACCCATTACTGCGAATCTGGTAAGAAAGCCTCCATGGCCTTTACCTTTAATTCCACACCTTTTGTCTCAGAGGGACGGTCATCTGCTCAATGTCAAGCTTCACTCTCTTCATCTAACAGCCTGGCATATTCTGTTTTGAACCACAGCAGGTCTCAACTTCCTCAACAAGTTTTGAATGTGATTATGGAAGCCAGAAGACCTAGTACACGTAAAGTGTATGCAGAAAAATGGAAGAGATTTTTATTTTGGAGTGCAGCAAAGGATTTGGATGTTTCTGAGCCTAATTTGAGTGTGGCTCTTCAATATCTTACTGAGCTATTGGACAAAGGTTTGTCTTTCTCTTCTATTAAGATTCATGCTGCAGCAATTTCAGCTCACTATGATTGTGACCCACCATTGTTTTCTCATCCTTTGCTCAAGCAATTTCTTAGAGGGGCAAAGAATATAAGACCGCCAATAGAGCTCCTACTCCTGCTTGGGACCTCAATTTTGTGTTGGAGAAACTTACTCTACAACCTTTTGAGCCTGCGGCTACTGCTGAGTTGAAATACTTGTCATGGAAGACTGCTTTTTTGTTGGCCATTACTTCTGCAAGAAGGGTTTCTGAATTGCAGGCCCTTATGGCGGTTGAGCCTTTTTTGATTTTTCATAAGGATAGGGTATCATTACGAACTAATCCTTCATTTATGCCTAAGGTGGTTCCTAGTGTGGCTTTAAACCAAACTATTCATTTGCCTACTTTTTATGCAGATCCCCAAAATAGGGGGGAAAAGATTTTGCACACTTTAGATGTACACAGGCAGTTGCGTTATTATTTAAGCAGGACTAGGGATTTTAGACAGTCTCAGCAGTTGTTTGTTTCTTTTGCTTTGAGTTCTCAGGGCAAGCCTGTGTCAAAACAAACTATATCTAAGTGGATTGGGTTTTGCATTGCATTCTGTTACTCCCATCATGGCAAGGAGATTCCAGCTGGGATTCGGCCTCATTCCACTAGGGCTACTGCCACTTCTACAGCATTTCTAAGGGGGGTGGCAACTAAGGATATTTTGGAGGCAGCTACTTGGAGTTCAGTGCATACTTTCTCCAAGCATTACCACCTTCCTCTCTATTCTAAGTCCAGGGCTGGTTTTGCCACTGCTGTGTTGCAGGGCATTTTGGCAGCTCCTGTTTCATTATAGTTTAGCCATCCTCCCTTACCTCTGCTTTGGGATTCTACCCAAGTGTTAGGACTGCAGCAATGTGAGATGAAGAACATAGTACAGTTTTGTACCTACCATAAATGTAGATGTTCAAGATCCACATTGCTGGAGTCCAATTTTCCCTCCCTCCTTCCGCTCTGTTTAGGGGTGGTTGTGTGGGTGAGGTTCTATTTTTGTAAATTTGTATATATTGTACATATATTAGGTACAGGAGTGTTTTGGTGTTTTTTGGTTTTGGCCTTATCTTTTTAGGGTCTTCTGACATCTGGGGCAAGAAAAGACTGAGGATATGACGTCGGTCATGCGCATTTGTACCCTGACGTCCTGATGTCAGACAAATGCGCCTTGACCGACGTCAGCCTTATACTTTGGTATTCGGGCCGACTGGGACAGCGGACTACCCAAGTGTTAGGACTGCAGCAATGTGGATCTTCGAACATCTACATTTATGGTAGGTACAAAACTGTACTTTCTCTGTCTCATATCACCTACTTGGAGGCAATCTCTGCTTGACTTACAAAGCCATGTCTGACCCAGCTCTGTTAGAAATGCTATATATAAAGAAATCCCAATCCCTCCCCACCACACACTCCAGAGGCCTCAACCTTATTACCACAATCAACAGAAAATGCTGGAGGAACAGGTTCATAACCCAGAGACTGCCCATGCTATGGAATAGACTTCCATACATGTCAAACAGAGCACCTCACTTGTCAAGATTTCTCCTGAAGAGGGCTGAGTGGATGGGAAATAGAATATTCACCCTGGGGATCACTCCATTGACTCTACTCGACAGAGGCATTCGGAACTGAGGTCGGGTGGCACGATGCCAGGGTAATCCTATGGGATAGGCTTGTAAAGGCTCCAGAGCCATTAGCCTAGTACATACCTATGAACCTATGACAGTATCAGATATGACTATCATGTACTGTACACCAGAAACTAGCCTCCCTTTATAGGATCAATGGATTCCTTACAAGTACTGTAAGAAAAACTCTAGCCACCACCTTCTTATTGTCAGCTGTCTTATACACCACTCCTGTCCTAACAAACGTAAACAGTACTCGAGGAAAGAAAATTGGCTCCTGCTACAATAAAATAGGTAAATTTGCCACCAGTCATCCTCATGGGACCCACCATTGTCATAGCTTAAAGCAATTTAACTGGCTTGAATTGTACAATTACCTAACAGATTCAGAACTAGCTACAGAACATAAACTCATTCATCTTCCAGAAAAATGCCCTGCACTACAAGATTTATTACTGCTGTACTGTCCAGCAAGAGATCTCTGTTCTACTAACAAATTCTTACTACTCACAAATAAGTCAAATAATGTTGCAGGAGACTCACTGTACCCGCAATGTGTTGCTAAACTCTAGTAGTGTCCCCACACAAACCCATAGATGTAATGGGATCCTATCTCGCCTACGTTCATAACTGATGGGCTTGGAGCCGATCCATCGGCTCCGACTCGGCCAACTAGTTCACTAGAACGAAGTCTCTTATTGGCTGGGCTACTCCCTATCCCAGGATGCACTACACCTGCTTCCCCAGATCTCGTTTGCCGCTTTACAAGCTGGACGTGGTCTCGACTTGGCTGGAGCTAAGTGGTTTCTTTTACCTTTTACTGGTCTTTGACCTTGGGGTTTTTCTTCTGAAAATTGTTAAAAACAGCTGTTTTAACAGCTACTCTCTGTAATTTGTGTCTTTGATAACTTTTTTGTGTGTGAAGTGATTTACTGGTATTCTTTTTCGTTGTCGGGCAAGGCCCGTTTAAGTTAGAGGGTCTTTGCCCTACTTTTGAGAGTTTGTGTCATTATTTTTCTTCGGGCTAAGCCCGTTTAAAATTAGTGGGCTTTTGCCCGTTGTTATTGTTGTTGTTGTGCGTGCTTACTGTGTTCTCTTGTGAGGTAAATCTCCCTCTCAAGAGCTCGTGCCTTATTTCTCGCGCTCTACAGTTGGCGCTAACCTTTTGTTTGTAGACTACCTTTCTTACTGTACAATGTCCAAAGAGCAGAAGTCAGGATTTAAAAAATGCACTCGGTGCAATTACAAAATGTCTATAACAGACAGTCACTCAATATGCGTGTATTGTTTAGGGCCTAAACATCTACAGGAGATATGTAGTGTATATCATGCTTTCTCCTCTAGGGTTCTTCAAGAGCACAAAAATAAACTGATCTTGAAGGGCCTTATTAAGCCCTCTTTCGAGGAAGCTTTAGATTCTCCTGTTACCTCTAAAAAGAAAAGATCGTCGGCTCCGACAAGTCCCTTGGAACCGACTGCTAAAAAGCAAAAGTCGACCTCTTCTTCCTCGGCTCCACTGACTTCGGGGCCGAGGGTCGAAGGGTCTGCCTCGTTGCCTCTTTCCTCGGCTCCATTACTTCTGGAGCCGCAGGTTGGAGTATCGAGAGGCGAATCACCTCCATCGGTTCCAATGGTTTCGGAGCCGGTGGAGGTGTGCAGCTCAGACTCTTCCCCCTCGGCTCCGAAGAAAGCTCCTTCGGCGCCGATGGTGGTCCATGCTGTGGTGGAATCGGCACCGATAGTGTTGGAGCCTTTTCGGAGCCGGTCCCCTACTCTCTCGGAGTCGAGAGGAAAGTCTTCTCGTCTGTCTACCTCCTCTAAATCTTCAAAACTTTCTGATTCGGATCTGGATAGGGTGATACAGAGGCTTTTCCAGTCTCCAGTTTTTGCTCAAATGGTCTCGGCTCCAGCCCAGTTGGCTTCGGAGCCGATCCCCCTTCCGAAACATTCGATTCCTCCTCCAACCTCCTCTGAGCCGTTGGAGTCGGTGATGGTGGAGCAGTGCGGAGCCATACAGTCGGAACCGAGACCCCTTCGAGGTCTGTCGGCACCGACTATGGTTCCTACCCTGTCCTCGGGTTCAGGGTTTGGTACTGGGACTTCCTCAGCCGGGCCCGAAGGGAACACTTTGGGGCTGGGTGCTTCGGTGCCTAGTCTTCTCCTCGGAGCATCGGCTGCTGGAATTCCCAGTGCCATCGTGGCCTCTAGACCAGTGATCTCCATGGAGTCTGGAGGTCCGGCCTTTGAGGCCATGAGGAGCGCTGGCCATGCCCTTGCCGGCTCAGCAGGCTTCTACCTCACCGTCCCTAGACCTGGAGACTAGTGCTTCTGCTGTGTTGCAGTCCCCCAGCAGCAGGGCCCCAGGGCCTGAGGATACCCCCATTGGGGTTCCTTCTTCGGGGTCCGTCGAAACTGCTTCGGACGAGCCCCCACGGAAGAAATTGTGCAAGAGGAAGCACGTGGACTCCCAAGATGAGTCTGTTACATCGGATACTGACCTCGATGACGCGGAAGGGTCCCCCAAATCATCTTCGGATGATATCTCTTTCTCAGATATCCTGGAGATTCTGAGACACAGAGGAGATTGGCAGGCCAAAACCCCTTCAGCTGAGGAGTCAGTCTTCCTCAAGGCCTTCGGGGCCCAGCCCTCCGCCTCCTGGGTGTCTCCGCCCTTCGATGAACTCCTTGATTTGGTTTCTCAAGGCGTGGGAACACCCTGATTCTGTGGAACCGGTGCCTGCGAGACCTAATAAGTTTCTTTCAGCCGCCCCCCAGAAGGATTTTCTGACGAAAGGTGTTCCCGTAGATGCTATGGTGGTGGCTTCTGCCACACAGCAGGACGTGGCAGAGGCTTCAACGTCTATCCACCCTCCTAATAAGGATTCCAGGAGCATGGATAGGTACGGGAAGCGTACCCTGTCTTCAGCGGCCTTTACCTTACGGTCGCTGAACTATTTATGTCATTTTACCAGGCTCCAAAGGGACCTCCTTAAAGAGCTAAGTGACTCCCTCACTGGTAATCTACCTGAGGCGCTAGCCCCTACTGTTGGCGCCCAGATGACTACCTTGTTCTCCATTGTAAACTCGTCCATGAGGCTCATTTCGTATGCGGCCGAAGGGGCGAGTAGAGCAGCGGGAACAGGCGTAGCCCTCAGGAGACACGCCTGGTTACGCTTGTGTTCATTTGCGGAGGCCTTCAAGTCTTCCTTCACGACGCCTTTGATGGGTCATCTTTGTTTGGACCCAAGGTGAAGGACACACTAACTCGGTGCGAGCAGGAGGGCAAGACCTTGACTGCCGTTGGGGCCCGCTTTTCCGCTCCTTCTAAATCTAGGCCTTACCCCAAGGTCCAGAGAGGAGGGAAAATGTGGTTCAGAAAATCTCAGAGGTCTTTCCCTACTCCACCCAGTGATTCCCCCTCCAGAGGCGGGTGGTCAGGAAGACGCCGCCCCAGAGGCGGCAGAGGCCCCCGTAATTCTGGAGACCGCGATTCCTTTCGTGGTTCTTCCTACAATCAGCGTCCCTGAGTTGTTGCCCGACTGTGCAGCTCCAGAGCCAGTCGGGGGTCGTTTTGCGGAGCACCCACAAGCTTGGGAATCTATAACAAGCGATCAGTGGGTGCTTCGGATTATTACCAGAGGCTATCTCATCCCCTTCAACAAGCCCCCCCTTTCCTTAAGGGTAATCCCGGACGTGCCACCCAGTCAGCGGGATCAGGCAGCAATAGAGATTTCAAAGCTGCTAAAAAAAAGGAGCCATCCAGCCTGTCCCCACCAACCAGATCGGATCAGGAACTTACTCAAGATTATTTTTGGTGCCAAAAAAGACAGGGGACTTCAGGCCCATTTTGGACCTCAGTTCATTGAATCGTTTTGTGGAAAAGTCCAAATTCCGAATGGTCACCCTTCAATCCATTCTTCCACTGCTGGAGAAGGATGCATGGATGTGCTCCATAGATCTCCAGGACGCTTACTATCACATTCTGATAGCTCAAGAGTCCAGGAGACACTTACGCTTCCGCCTCGGTGTCAGTCATTTCCAATTCCGAGCACTGCACTTTGGTCTCACCACAGCCCCCAGGGTGTTCACCAAGTGTCTGGCAGTGGTGACTGCTCACCTGAGGAGTCTAGGATTCCAAGTTTTTTCCATATCTGGACGACTGGCTCCTTACTGCCACCTCCGAGCATCTACTATTTCAGGCGCTCAACGCCACGTTCACCTTGGGCCGTTTCTTGGGGATTACGTTCAATTGGCAAAAATCTGTACTACAGCCATCTCAGCGTATTACTTTTATAGGTGCAGACTTAGATACAAAAAGGATGCGCGCCTTCTTACCGGTGGCAAGAATTCAGGTTCTGCAAAACCAAGTCAAATCCTGTCTCCCCCTATCAAGAGCTCCGGCCCATCTGATCCTACAACTGTTGGGCTCGATGGCGTCAACTATACTCCTAGTCCCCTTAGCCAGACTTCACATGCGAATTTTGCAATGGCTCCTATCGGTTCAATGGTCCTATCAGGAACTCCCCTTGAACCATTTAGTCATGATCACGGAGAGTTGCCGTAGGGATCTGCGTTGGTGGCTCCTCCAATCCAATCTCGACCAGGGGCGACCCTTTATCCCTCAACCCCCTGTTGCCACTGTGACCACGGACACCTCCCAGGTAGGGTGGGGGGGTCATTACCTGGACAGGTCGGTCCAAGGCACATGGCAAATCCAGGAAACGCATTTGCATATCAATATCCTGGAAATGAGAGCGGTTCTTTTGGTACTTCAAGCTCTCCATTACGCTCTCCTGCAAGGTCCGATTGCTATCCTATCCGACAACATGTCGGTGGTTTGGTATATAAACAAGCAAGGTGGAACCAGGTCTTACCCACTGTGCAGAGAAGCCATGAGACTTTGGCACTGGGCGGTAGCTACCAACCGCTTTCTAATGGCAACGCACATACCGGGGAAATCCAATGTGATTGCGGACAGATTAAGCAGGACCATTCTGTTACCCCACGAGTGGTCCCTCAACCAGAGAGTGGCTGCGAAAATCTTCGCCAAATGGGGCCTCCCTTGCTGCGACCTGTTTGCCAGCCCCCACAATGCGAAGTGCAGAGAGTTCTTCATGCTGATCCCCTCCCAGGGACAGATTCCCAGGGATGCTCTGACCCACATTTGGCCCCCCGGTCTTCTTTATGCCTTCCCTCCGGTTCCCCTCCTACCGAGGGTGATACAGAAGGCCATTTACCTGGAGAGTGAGATGATTTTGATTGCCCCAAGACTGGCCTCATCAAGTTTGGTTTCCTTTCCTACAGAGGCATGCGATAGAAGGTCCATGGTTTTTGGACCCAGTGCCGGACCTGTTGACTCATCAGTCAGGACGACTTCACCCGTCTCTCAGGTCATTGAAGTTGGCGGCATGGTTACTCCACTTCCATCCTTAGTCCGAGACAATTCCCTTTCTCCGGGGATGATCCACATATTATCTTCTTCTCATAAACCTTCCACTGTCAGACTTTATTCCAGCAAGTGGAAAAGGTTCGCCTTCTGGGCTCAGCAACGAGGTATAGACCCCTTACTGCCCCAGTATCGGAGGTTCTGAATTTCTTGGCCTCTCTTTTTCAGTTGGGCTCTTCAGTTTCCACGATTAAGGTTCATCTAGCGGCTATCTCTAATTTTCATGCTTCTTTTGAACCTTCATTGATGTCTCACAAACTTTGTAAGGCTTTCCTTAAAGGAGCATGGCTCCTTAGGCCTCCAATATCTCACCCTGTCCCCCCTTGGGACCTAAATATGGTTTTTGCTGCCTTAACTGCCCGCCCTTTCGAACCAGCTGCTACCTGCGATTTGAAATTTCTGTCCTGGAAAACGGCCTTTTTAGTGGCCATAACTTCGGCCAGGCGGGTTTCAGAACTTCAAGCTCTTTGTTCTGATCCTCCCTATTTGATTTTTCACAAACATAGTGTCCTTGAAATTAAATCCCTCCTTTTTACCAAAGGTAGCTTCTTCTTTCTGTATTCAACAAACTATAGAGCTCCCTGTATTTTTTCCAGAGTTCTCTAATAACGCAGAATATATCTTTCATCAATTGGACGTCCATAGACAACTGCGTTTTTATTTGAATAGAACCGCTCAGACGCGGAAATCAAATCAACTGTGTTTCCTTTGCAATAAACAAATTGGGTCAACCAGTAGCTAAAACCTCCATAGCTAAATGGATTAAGGATTGTATCTCTTTCATTTATTCACAGGCTAACAAAGAGCTTCCCTTTCCAGTCAAGGCTCTTTCTACCAGGGCAATAGCTACTTCTGTAGCTTTTCACTCCAAATTATCAATAGATGATATTTGTGCTGCGGCTACCTGGACTAATCCGCACACTTTCATTTCTCATTACAAATTGGATGTGGTGTCTCGAGGCAGGGCTTCCTTTGGTTCCACAGTTCTCAGGAGTGTTTTCCAATGAGCCACCCGGGATTTAGGTGCTAGGGACGCTGTCCCATCAGTTATGAATGTAGGCGAGATAGGATCCCATTACATCTTTTAGTTATGTACTTACCATAACTTCGGATGTATGGGATCCATCTCGCCTACATTCATACGTACCCACCCTCCTTCCCCCTTCCATTGGGATTTAGAGGAGATGTAGTTCCATTTGGAGATCTTCTCTTGAAGAACTTTAGTTGGTTGTAGTGACTACTATTTTTTCTGTGTTTGCATGTATGTATGAAAGCGAACAAACAAGATCTGGGGAAGCAGGTGTAGTGCATCCTGGGATAGGGAGTAGCCCAGCCAATAAGAGACTTCGTTCTAGTGAACTAGTTGGCCGAGTCGGAGCCGATGGATCGGCTCCGAGCCCATCAGTTATGAATGTAGGCGAGATGGATCCCATACATCCGAAGTTATGGTAAGTACATAACTAAAAGTTTTAAACCATTGCTTAAACAACATCTTAACCAATCCTGGTCCTGCACATGCTCATCACCAGGTTAAGACTTTGTGCTCACATTACAGTTCTCTTCAAATGCTGTCCTTAAACAGAATACTCTCAACCTCTTGCTGAAATGACAACAGTTTTTATACATAACTGCTGCCTGTACAATCCACTAAGTTGCATGTGGGCTTTCTGTTTAGTAACTTCTGCCTCTGTGAAATATTAGAATGTATAAATGAAACTACTGTATGTGTATAAATGTAAATAGAAATAATAGTACTCTGTTTAACTGGAACAAAGTATAATGCATTGTAAACAAATGGAGCTTTTCTTCCTGGGCCTCTGCTGAAAATGGGTATTTTCCTGTCAGATGTGCCCGGTAAACAAAGGCAAATAAAAAATAATAAATATTCCCTTATTCAGGCATAATCTGACAAACCTTTAACCTTAGGAACAACTGTTAATGACAAAAATTCTGGAAGCCTGTAGCATGTAGAAAAAATATCAGCCTTTTATAAGAAAAGTAAAGGACCTAGAGTTACTGTCCTTCTGCAGAACCGTTTCAATGTTCAGTAACATTTTACAGATTATTTATAACCTAACCACTGTCTGGTGGCACATTGGAGTGACTAGCATTGTCACTTCATACTAAAAGGTTCCCCAGTTTGATTCCTGTCTGGGAACCTTCATGTCCTCCTTGTGTTTGCTTGAGTTTTCCTCCCACATTCCAAAGACCATGTGGTGGCTGAATTGACGACTGTAAATTGTCTGCAAGTGTGCATACAGTATGTATATGTGTGTGTGTGTGTGTGTGTGTGTGTGTGTGTGTGTGTGTGTGTGTGTGTGTGTTGTGATAGCTCTGGCAATCTACTTTCTTTCCCTGTTTGCCTAATAAACTCTGTTTATGGCAGCAGCTTTTTGTATAGCTGCTGTAGGAGTCTGATGTGACTCATAAGCCTGGATGGATAGAACTAGTATCTCGGCTGGCTTTGTTGATGGCAGGAATTATTTATTTGGATCATCTTGGGTTTGTGGGGGGTGCTAGACATTCAGTAATACCTTGAAGTCCTCATTTCTATTAAAAGTGCTAACTCAGCTGATTTTCCCTTGCTTATTGTAAACTATAGTGGTTCAGGCCTAGAATTAACGTAGAAAAGAGACTTCCAGCCCCATGTGATTTTTGAATGTTCCAGCCAAGAGTTCAGGCAGAGGAGTGGGTTCAAGAGAAGTCCGGAACAAATTTGTGATGTTGGGAGTGATTGATACTTGTTAAAAGAAAACATTATATATTTATATATATATATATATATATATATAAAAAATGCATGAAAATGCTTGCTACAGTTTGTTTCATGTTAGACATTTATCTATGTCTACAATGCAAAAAGTTAACAAATGTGTTATAAAAAAGCACCAGTCAAAAAGAATTTCCACTCTGCACCCTTCATGCTACAATATATTTTGAACCATTGGCTCAGTACTTAAGAAAGGAAAACAAATGTAGCTGACAGATTAGGGAGATTATCATAATTCATAGCTGATTTGTTAATGTGCTTGGTGAAACATGAAATAAAACTTTCAAGAATGTTTAACATGTTTTGAAAAATTCAGGATACAAGATCAGTCAATGCAAAACTACCAGTGTTAACTGTACATTTTCAACTCTTGCTTATGACAGTCATATTCTTATTTATGGGTTATAGCTCTTTTTTTAAAGTTTAAGAATTTAGATTGCTTATACTGTCTAGATTAGTAGTGTTACTTATAATGAGATCATAAGGATTTGATAAACTTTTTGAAGTCCATCCAGTACAAATGTTTATCTTTGGCACTGTATGCCCCTCAGGCCTTGGTGGATTCACCCCATCATTTTTTTAAAGCTTGAAGAGGGAAGTAGTAAGTCGTGTGTGGAAGGAATGGAACCAAAGTAGATTAGGGTATATTAACTCTTTGACTAAAATGGGGGAATGTTGACTTGCCTGATCTGGAACTGTACCATACAGCAGTCCATCTTAGACTTGTGTCACATCAAAATCTACAATTTTACATGGAAGGATTTAAATATTCAATTGGGAGACTACATTAGTGATCTGGCAAGATGTTCATCGTGTTACCCTGCTGCAGTCATCACACTTGGCTTATCCTGCAGTCAGGCAGTCCCGCAGTCAGCCTGAATTCCAAAGTCTTGGTCCGGCGTCGGTTGCTGTCGCTTCTTCCCTGACGTCAGTGCGCCAGGGGTATATAAGAGGCATCCAACACCATTTTCTCCAGTCTTTCTTGCCGCGCAGTGCCCGAAGCAGTTCGCAAGTGCCGGTCGGCCGACACCTGAGATTTTCGAATCGAATTTCAGTCCGAAGTCTTCAAAGCTAAGTACCCCATTGGGGAACCTTTTCTTGCCTCAGTCCGATGTCAGAAAAAGTTAGCAATTGCATTTCTTGTGGGAAGCAAATACCTCATAAGGACTTTCATTCTTATTGTATACCTTGCCTAGGCCCAGACCACGACGTCACTGGTTGTCGGTTTTGTGTTAGGTTCAATAAGCGAACTGTAAAGCGACGCTTTGGTTTCGCACGACACTACTTCAGTAAGAAATTTAATTACACTATGCTGTCAGAGCAACCGACTACCGGCATGCATAAAAAACATAAAGATATAGACAGGCAGCCTAGATCCAAGCCAGACTCCGAGGCCTCGGCTGGGCTGGTCGCCGGTTCTCCGTTTTTCAGTGAGGCGCCTACACAGTCCCTGACGACCGCAGAATTGGAACCCCAGACCGCTTTGGATTCTCAAGCAGAGAGTTCTAGGCCGATGTAGCCATTTTCTTTAGGCCCTACCGACAACATTGCAGAAGGAGAAGCCGGTGCTGCGGAAACGCCTTCAGTTTCAGAAGGTGTCTTCAGACCGACTACTCTCACCATAAAATCTTATGCTAAGCTTAAGACTCCTCTAAAACCAAAAAAAGACTGCACATCAGTCTCCAGTTCAAAGCCCCATGCCTAAGAAACAGATGCTTAAACTGGCTGAAGATTTGATTTCTTTAATCAGGGGTTCCCAACCCCCCCCCCCCAGACAAAATGGCCTAGACAAGAGGAGGATTATGCCTCCTCTGATCAAGTGTCTATTTCCTCAGGCTCCTCTGAGGAACAGGATTACTCCTTTCCCCCTTATGAAGATTCTGATGCTGAAGATTCCATTCCCTCAGCTTCTCCCCCTGAAGATTATTCCTTTGGGGAAACCTTACATACCATGAGGGAACATTTCCACTGGGAAGGTCAGGACTACTCCGACTCAAAGAAAAGGCTCCGAGAGTTTCTTTTACTCCCCCAGCACAGACCACTTGCTATCCCTCCAGTTTTAGACATTGTGGATGATGTTTACTTAGAATCTAGTCTAAATCCAGATTCTCTGCCTCCTGCTCCAGCCAAACCAGATAGATATTATAGAGTGCCTGACTCTCACAAATTCCTTTACAAAAGCCCTGTTGCTAGCCCTGTTGCTGACCCAGAGACTATCTCCCAGGGTCCCAAAGGGGCTAAGGCTTCTATGGCTAAAAATCCTGTACCCTCTGAAAGGGACTCCAGAGCACTAGACAGGTGGGGGAAGAAGGTTTACACCTCAGCTACTCTAGCACTAAATTGTCAATTTCACATGCTGAAATACCAGCAATTCCTAATGTCTCAAATAAAACAAAAGATGAGAACGCACCCTCAACAGTCTGAATTCAAAGAAATGCAGGATCTGCTGCATGCAGCTGAACAGGTGGGCAAACCTACTTTACAATGTGGATTTGATTCCTTGGAAGCTTCCTGTAGAGCAGCTGTTACTGGGTCTGTTATACATAGGCATACTTGGTTAAAGGAACAAACTCTGCCTGATCATGTTAAAGCAAAGTTACTAGATGCACCCTTACAGCAGGATGTTTTATTCGGGGTTAAAGCAGAAGAGGTTTTAAAGAAAATGGAGGATAAGGCAAAATTTATGCAGACAGTCAAAGATTTCTTACAGGTACAACCCCCGCGCGTCAGCAGAAATTGGCCAGCAAAAAATTGGTCCTTTCCAGCTTCTGACAGACCACAGAGGGGTAAATACAGACGCCCAAGGGGCGGAGGGCAAGCACAAATCCCTTACAGACCTCGACAATGGGGCACTGCAACACAGAAGGGAGGAGAAGACAGGTCCCAAACTACTAGAAGACAAACGCAATGACTTCAACCTCAAGCTGCCAAGCAAAAATCTCTTGGCAGCTCCCTTGGGAGGAAAATTAGCATTTTTTATAGACAACTGGCGCATCGTCACAAAGGACAAATGGGTCCTAGACATTATCTCACAAGGATACAGATTCCATTTCCACACCTTGCCAAGGACAAAAGGAATGCCAAACTTGCCACAAAATCAGTGGGCAGAGGCACAAAAACAAATTACAGCTCTCATGGACATGAGAGCCGTTCAACTGGTACCTACACAGGAACAAGGCCAAGGATTTTACTCAAGGCTCTTTCTAGTCCCCAGAAAGGACAATGCTTGGAGACCCATTCTGAACCTTTCAATTCTAAACACCTTCTTGCAAGTACCCAAATTCAAGATGCTAACACTACAACAGCTTCTTCCCATGTTGGGCAAGAAAGCTTGGCTAGTAACGTTGGACCTCAAGGAGGCATACCTGCATGTCCCTATCAGACAAAATTGCAGAAGATACCTCCGTTTCATTGCAGGTTCAACCCATTACAAATTCTCTGCACTGCCCTTTGGCTTATCTACTGCACCCAGGGTCTTTATAAAATGCCTGGCACCAGTAATTGCATACTGCAGACAAAGAGGAATTCAAATATACCCATACCTGGACGACTGCCTCATCCAAGCAGAAAGCAAGGACATTCTCTTACAACATCTGACTTTTGTAAAACACCTTCTAAGTTGTCTAGGGTACACAGTAAACAAAAAGAAATCAAAACTAGTGCCCTCACAAAATATGACATTCCTGGGTGCCAGCTTGAATACAACGGCCCAGATGGCTTATCTGACTCCAGACAAACTACAACTAACTCAATACTTCAAAATAATGGCAACAAAGACCCAACTCCCTGCAAGAAAAATTCTGCAGGCCTTGGGCTTCATGGCATCTTGTATACTACTAATACCATTTGCAAAACTGCATATGAGGAAATTACAATGGTACCTGAAAAAGCGTATGGACTCAACACAGCCACAGCTTGGAAACAATGATACCGCTCATTCCCTGCCTTCAACAGGAGTTTATATGGTGGTCACAGGCATGTCACCTCAACAAGGGTCAGCCTTTCATCTTACCCCCAGCCAGGCAAACTATGACAACAGATGCATCAGACTATGCCTGGGGGGCACACATGGCAGGACGGTGTATTCAAGGCATATGGACTGCAGATCAAAGGAATCTGCACATCAATCAAAAAGAAATGCTAGCTGTACAGAATGCTCCGACAGCCTTCAGGGACCTCTTACATCCAGGACAGCTTATAATAAGGACAGACAACACCACAGTAATGTGGTACATAAACAAACAAGGGGGTACACACTCCTACCCTCTATGCAGGCAAGCAATGACCTTGTGGAACACAGCACTGGCTTACCAAGTTCAATTACAAGCTCAATTCCTGCCAGGAAAAAAGAACACATTGGCAGACCTAAGCAGAAACATCATGGATCCCCACGAGTGGAAACTGGATCCACAAGTATTTGCAATAACTCAAAAATGGGGGCGCCCAGACAGACCTGTTTGCCAACCCCCAAAACCATCAGCTTTCAAAATTTTGCACAAGGACATTTCACCATCAAGTTTGGAAAGTGGACGCATTCTCATTCAGTTGGAAAATGCTGACAGTATATGCCTTTCCTCCATTGCCCCTTCTCACAAAGGTGCTGCTGAAAGTCAGGATGGAGAGACCTCGAGTGATACTCATTGCCCCGGACTGGCCACGTCAGCACTGGTACCCACTACTAAGGAACATGGCCCAGGGCCCACCATGGATTCTACCACAAATTCCTCATCTACTTACACAGCAAGGCAGTCAGATTCTACACAGCCAGCTCAAAACCTTAAATTTGGCTGCATGGCACATCACCTAAGCAACTAGCCAGCCCCTCTTTCACAAGCTGTTATGGATGTCATTCAGGAGGCCAGGAGGCCCAGCACCAGGAAAGCCTACTCAGACAAATGGAAAAGATTTTGCGCCTGGAACCAAGCTAAAGGCCAAAATACCCTTCAGCCGGACATGCCTCAGATTCTACAATATTTAACTGAGATGTTACACAAAGGACTTTCTTTTTCATCTATTAAATTCCACGCCTCAACTATTTCAGCTCACTACAACATGGATCCTCCCTTATTTTCACATCCACTTCTAAGGCAGTATCTCAGAGGGGCAAAAAACATTAGGCCTCCCAGGAGAGCGCCAACACCAACTTGGGACCTAAATTTTGTTCTGGAAAAACTTACGTTGCCACCTTTTGAGCCAGCTTTCTCAGCTGACTTAAAGTTTATATCATGGAAGACTGCCCTGCTGCTAGCAATGACTTCAGCCAGAAGAGTCTCAGAGCTACAGGCACACATGGCAGTAGAGCCTTTCCTCATTTTTCATCAAGACAGAGTCTCTCTACGAACTAACCCCTCCTTTATGCCAAAGGTGGTATCCAGTGTGGCTCTAAATCAAACCATCCACTTACCCAACCTTCTTTCCAAATTCACAGAACAAAGGAGAAAGACTCCTGCATTCCTTGGACATTCACAGGCAACTACGTTACTACTTGGATAAAACTAAGGCTTTCAGAAAATATGACCAACTTTTTGTATCCTATGCTACAGCATCACAAGGAAAGGCGATCTCAAAACAGACCATTTCCAAATGGATAGGACATTGCATATATTTCTGCTACACCCATCATGGAAAACCAGTTCCTGCTAGCATAAGGCCCCACTCCACCAGGGCAACAGCTACATCTACAGCCTTCCTCAGGGGGGTGCCAACCAAGGATATTCTGGAAGCTGCAACTTGGAGTTCAGTACACACCTTCACCAAACACTATCACTTACCACTTTACTCTAAGACTAGAGCTGGCTTCGCCACAGCAGTTTTGCAGGGCCTTCTAGCCTCCTCTTACCCTGTTTGACTCCACCTCCCATCCTTAGCTTTGGGATTCTACCCAAGTGTGATGACTGCAGCAGGGTAACACGATGAACATAGTACAGTTTTGTACCTACCATAAATGTAGATGTTCGAGTGTATACCCTGCTGCAGTCCAGGGTACCCTGCCTCCATCCCCTCTGACCTAACTAAAACCTTTCAATACCTTAAAATTTGATACAACCTTTGTGGTGTATTTGCTTATAGCTGGAGGGATGTTTTGTTTGTGCTAAGCTTTTATTATTGGTACTATCTACTGACCATCTTTTGTGGGGGGCACCTGACATCTGGGGCAAGAAAAACTGAAGAAAATGGCGTTGGATGCTACTTATATACCCCTGGCGCACTGACGTCGGGGAAGAAGCGACAGGAACCGACGCCGGACCAAGACTTTGGAATTCGGGCCGACTGTGGGACCGCCTGATGGCAGGATAACCCAAGTGTGATGACTGCAGCAGGGTATACACTCGAACATTTACATTTATGGTAGGTACAAAACTGTACTTCTCCTTTTAGGTTTAATTTTGATTTTAGTGTAGATTTTCCTAGTTACTGTACAATATTGTTCTGGACTTGAGGTGAGTCAGGTCTATCCTGGAAATCAGAACTGGATAATTGAATTATTCACAAAGGTTACTAGACTGATGAGATGGAGAAAATGATGAATTAAGGGCACAACCAGTCTGAAAAGCAAAGGTAAACTTCTTTTCTTGAATGAAGGACATGACTGAGGACTTGTACTTCAATCAATTCTTGGGAACAGATGCTGGGTGGAAGTGAGATTTGAGTTGTGATCAGAAAATTACAGTTAACCCTCATCCATGGAGATTGCTTTAGATTCAGAAAAATGTGCATACTCAGGGAATTAAAGTAGACATCAGCAGAGGCTCAGCAGTGCCCTTGTGGGTTAGTTTTCTACTTGAGGTCAGATCCAAGGTATAAGACGGGGGAAGTTCATAGGTTCATAGGTTGGTACTAGGCTATCTGCCCAAAGGCATTTATAAGCCTAGCCAGAATGTGTTGGCTTTCGCCACCCCCTTAGATTAGTTCCTTGTGCCTCTGTCCAGCAGAGCCACTGAAGTGATCCCCGAGGTAAACTTTCTGTTTCCCATCCACTCGTCAAGGTTTCTTTTGAAGAGTGTTAGTGAGGAGCTCTGCCTAATGTAGATTGGAATCATGTTCCAAAGCATGGGAAGTCTCTGGGACAGGAATCTATCCCTCCAGCACGTCCTATTCACTGTTGTGGTGAGGTTTAGATCCCTAGAGTGTGTGGCTCGAGGGGATAAGGTTTTCTTTAGGTGGAGCATGTCCATCAATTCTGGGTTGGACATGGCCTTGCATGTCAGGCAGAGATCACCTCTGAGTAGGCAATATGCAACCGAGTAGAACTGGAGTTTCTTCAGTCGAGCTGCATAGGGCATCTGTTTGAGGCCAGTGATCCTCTTGGTGAGGTACTTCTGTGGTCTTTCCAGCTGTTGCAGTTGGTCTTGTAAGGTACATCCCAAATAGGGCATTGTACTCTGATGGGTCTGATGAGTGATGAGTAGAGGGGCACAATGACCTCTTTTGATCTGGATGCGAACCCTTTTGTGATTAGGTGGGCCATGTAGAAGGATTTTTCTAAACACTTTGGCAGTGTGATTATCAAAGGTGAGATTACTATCTACTTGGGTCCCCAGATCCCTTATTACGTCTTCCATATTTAGGGGACTACCACCTATGTGGTAGCTTGTGGGTACTTTGTTTTTTCCAAAGGGGATGACTATGCACTTTTTGGCATTTAGCTTGAAGCCATGATTTTGACACCAGGTCTCCGTCTCAGTGAGACCCTTTTGGAGGATGTCTGTGTCAGCCAGAGAATCAATTCTAGCCCCTAGTTTGCAGTCGTCTGCGAACTTGGTCAGCCGTAGTCCTCCTGTGCTTGCCTGTACAGCTGAGAATTATATGCTGAACAGGAGGGGTCCTAGGACTGAGCCCTGGGGAACGCCACTTGTAACTGGTTTAGAGTCAGACCTAGCTCCCGCAACACTCACCATGTGGGTTCTGTCCGTGAGCCAGTTGGCAACCCATCTTGTGATGTAGGGGTTTATGTTCAGGCTGGTGAGCTTGTCTATAATACCAGAATGGGGAATGGTGTCTAAGGCCTTAGCGAGGTCTAGGTAGGCTGTGTGTACCACCTTTCCCTCGTCTATATCCTTGGTAACTGTCTCGAAGTCCACTAGGTTTAGGGGGCATGATCTGCCCTTAACAAAGCCAAACTGGGTAGGGTCCAGTGTTTGGAGGTTCCCAATGTCTCTATTAATGAGTTCCATGATGATGTGCTCCATAGCCTTGCAGACCAAGCTAGTCAGGCTTATAGGGCGATAATTCCCGGGGTCTGTTGTGGCTCCACCTTTGTGAAGCGGAATAAGTGTTTAGTGAGAAAAATTTATAAGCAAGTGATATATTCTAAGACTGGAGTCTTTGAAAGGTAAATGAGGCACTGTGAAATGTGCAGATTAACCACCATAGTTTGCCACAACATTGTGCTTACTCCTTAGGTAGGCAGCAAAATCAGGGTGGTTCAGAATACTTGGCTAAAACTATTTACATAAATAATTCTGTATGCGACATAGGCTGCAGTGGATTTATCCTTATTCATTGGCTGAGTGCCGGAGATGAAAAGGAAACAGAAGTGCCTGGCTTCACATCTTTTTTGAAGTACAGCTGTCAAGGAGATGTGCCATAGCAGAACTTGTTAATGCAAGCATACACAACTTAACTGATCTAAACCTCAGTCATTTCAGTTTTGTGAAAGGTCCATTCTACTGACCCTAGTACACTTCTTTGACTTGTACAGATGCTATGGACAATGGTCACTCTGTGCATGCCACTTATGTCAACCTGGTCAGGGCTTTTGACACTATCTTCCATGCTGGTATTGAAAACTTGGATAAACATTGCACAGTCCCATACATTGCATGTTGGATTACAAATTGGTTATCCAGCATATCCCAGGTTCTGAAAGTTGCTGGTATCCTGTCTAATCATAAAACTGTAAGCAGTGGGGTACCAAAGGGATTAGTGCTGAGTCATCTCCTCTTGTGCATTTATTTTGCAAGCCTACAATCCAGTATCCTAAAAGAGTGATCAGCTTGACTTGGGATTTACCTCCCTAACTATATGAAGAGAGACATGATTGACGTCTCGGAATATGTCTGAGGCAGCTATAAACTTAGCCTTGAGCATCATTCTGTCCTCACCAAAAATGATGCTGCAGTGTGAACAAAAGAATATTGAATTTAACAATTGGCTTAGCTTCTGGTGTCATTCTGTGGGGGTACAACATGTATCACACTGGGAAGAGATGGTAGACAGCCCAGCTGGTTTGCCAGGGGTGGCCTCCACCTATCTCCTAAGGCTTTCATATATTGAGCAAATCCTTGTCCACCCCATAGTGCCTTTTTTTAAGACTGCATCGGTCTTCTAAAACGTTTGACATAACAAAACTGAATCTAGATAGCAAAGGTATTGCTGCTCAATGCTAGGTGCCTTAACAAAAAACTGTACATACTAAAAGCACTCCTTACCATGGAAAACATCAATATATATCTGTCATCTCAGAGACCTGATTCAAGACCAGTGAGAGAACTCCCATCAGTGCAGTGTTTCAGTGCCTACCACAAGTTCAGGTCCACTGCATTTGATGAAGACACTAAAGGTGGGGGTACCTCCATATTTAAAATAAAAATCATGCCAGACTATTCAGACAAAATAACCTGGACCTCCTCCATGTCCAGCTTCCTATTAAGACCCCCTCCCCTTATTATAACATAGCTAGATATAGGACTCATTCTGTGTCTCCCCCCCCCCAGCACATACCTCCTAGCTGACTAGTATGGAGTCCCTAAGCATGAAGCCAAATACTGTTCTCCTAGGAGATATAAACTAGCCCTCCATTAACTGAGAGACTTCTATGTCCTCCAACACACATGCCCAGAAAGTTTTGGACTTCAGTACAAACTCTCTGGACCCTAACTAGGGACATTGAAATCCTGAACTTGGACCTTATTAGTATGGGGCTCTCCACCAATTGTAATTTCCTCCCTAGTTAAGTTGGACCACAAAGCAGTCATGTTCACCTTTAAGACTGAAGCTGGAAGCATGCTCCAATACTTTGACCTTGGCATAATCTCTGAATACCAGTCTACTAAAACTGAGGGATAACTTGTTTAAATTCAAAAGCCCCTTTCACCTTAATGCTCAACTGCTTATGCACAAAAACCTTTTTTCTGTCAAATTGTGCACATTGAAATAGCTGCAAAGACACACCTGTCCCCCTGAGAAGTAAATACAATGCCAGATTTAAACATTAACTCCTGTGGTGGAACTCAAGCTCTTTAATAAACAATGGACCCTGATCAAGTCAACCAAAGCCATATATAAGGCAAACGTTTCCACCCAGACAAAGGATAACCAGAAGACCTTCCTAGTCCGTGATAAACAGCTCCAAACAGTGCCCAGCACTTCACAAATAGTAAAGGATATCACATATTTCAAACCAGAGGACATAGCTAACAGGCAAATTTAGCTTAAATTTCACCCCTCTCCCTTCCCGTGTTCCCAGATCACATACCTGCAGCTACACCCCACGCCCCAGCTCCCAAGTGAAAGTCCTCACGGTGCTATCTAAGGGAAAGAACACTGCATGTATGGGGCTGGATAACATACCATGCCGCCTACTGGTCAGCCTGAACCATGACTTGGACCAAGGTAATTATAGACCCATATACCTGACCAGCCTCATCTGTAAGGCTATGGAGAGAATATTTATAGAATTAATAAAGGGCATAGGCAACCTACAAACTCTCAACCCAAGGACAGATCCTACCTACTTAATCTGATCAACTTCTTTGAGAAGGTTACTGAAGCAATGTACAAGAGAAAACCAGTACATAACTCTTATTTAGACCTTACAAAAGCATTTGACACCATCCCACACTCGAGTATGATGGATAAACTCTATCAGCTAAATGTAAATCCGTATGTAGCTCATTTTATGGAAAGTTGTCTCGCAAATAGAACCCAAGAAATTTGGGAGGTTGACTGTACCTCCTTCAAAAGATTTGTCGCTAGTGGTGTACGGTGGCTGCAGTCCTTAGGCATCTGATATTTGGAATTTAGTTCTCAGAGGTCAAAGCAGATGTTAAGGGTTTTTGCAGACTAAACCTGGTGTCATCATAAACTCCCTAAAGGACACCAAAGTCCTCCAAGAGGGCCTTTCCCAAAGAGTCAGTGGACTAAAACGAAAAGTCAAGAGATGTATAATCATTCCCTTTTATTTACTTTATATTGACAGCAAGTTAGCTTTCTTCATAGGTTACATTATTTTGTACTTGATAAATCCAGAAAAAGGATATTTCAGTATTCTGGAGTATTTTGAGACCATTTCAGGAGCTGTAGTAAACTGTGTACACACACATGAATTGGTTCAGCAACGCTCATATTTATGGGGACACAGTAATTAAGTGAATGGATTGTATTATGGCAGATAAGAATATGTGGGAAGAGACTAAAAAAGATAGTACAAAAAATAAGAAAGTGGAAGCTCTTGATCATGAATTTAGATAGTAAGATACAAAATGTAAAAAAAATGTTGTAGTCCCTTTAGTTTTTACACAGGTCGGTTATCTTTTTATTTGTGATGTCCCATACTCTGAGCCAGTAATCAAGGAGCCTCGGTCCTCACCAATGAAACTGGAGAGGGACATTTGCTTGGAATACAGATGGATACAGTCAGTATTTCCAGATGCAGACCTCTCTGCATGAAGCACAAGTTCCCTTAAGAGCATACAGGGAGCACAGTCGGCCCACGGTCTGGATTTCTCTGTCTCTCCCCAGGTCCCCAGTAAGGCTCCCCACTGGTACAGCTGCAGAATTAGGTCCACAGCCAAGTGCCCAAGCAAAGTCCTCCCCATTCTGTCTCTGTGAAATCAGTGCTTCATGTCCCTGCTTCAAGTAGCTGATATGCACACACTGTGCAATTGTGTTTTCTTGCACATGCTCATGCACACACACACCTGGGAAAGGCTGGCACAGATCGCTGTGGCCCCTCCTGGCTAGACTATAAGGTAGTTATCACTGCCACCAGGTACTACAAAGCCAGCTACCTAAGGCTGTTGCAAGGATACCCAATTATACTGAGTGAATTTAATACTAATGCCAATGGTAATGTTGAGCAAGCAGTAAGGCTTTCAGAGCTCTCCGAGCTTAAATATTTTCTCTAAAGGACCAGCCACAATGAGATGTTTAAGTATATTTAATAATAAGTAATAAAACATGAAAATACTAAATATCTATTTACAGTAAACACCAGAGTTTCAGTCACAAGAAATATTAAAAATAACACAGCTGAAAAGATTCACACAGTTACAGAAAAAAATACTTAACTATTCTCACTATACTTTCCTAACTGATTTAGAGAATTACTGTCTCTGGTCCCTTACTAGCGCAAGGCAAGATGAAGTGGGTGAATGGTCCTTTTTGTCAGATCCAAGACAGAATACAGAATACTGAGAGTAATCTACTAATATCTAAATATTTATCTTACAGAATGACAGCACACACATCTGGTTATCTGACTGTTTCCTACACTATCCCCCATCGCTAGAAGCTGCCAGGGTTTAGTACCTAACTAGTTTTATTAAAGCATCTGGAAGGCATAAAATTATAAAACCATTTCACTCTTCTTACAGGAGCTACAAACTATTTTCTAGCACAGCTATTGCATCTCTGCCTCCCTTCAGAACTGTGGGATAACATCTTTATGGCTTAATCCATAAAGTATCTTAATTTCAAGAATATTTTTCATAGGTGGATTAACCTCTTCTCTTCTCTTCCAGTATATGCTATTACAATGTATACATTTAAACGGTTAAAATAATGCATGTACATTTCTTTTCTGTCCAGCAGGAAACACTGATACATTTTAACACATGCAACTTTACAAATACGTTTTTAAACACAAGCATGAGTACAAATCAGTTTGATACACAAATGACATATAATTTACAAAATTCCAGCTAGCTCTGCTGGCATGTTACATATCCACTGCCCTACTTCTTGTGGTATGGCTGGCGGTACTTCCTGTCGCCACATTATTAACCAGAGGAGAAGATATACAGCATAATTGGTAAAGAGTTAAAGAAATTTGTTTGTGAGGGGAAGAGGACAAGAGTTCAGTGGAATAAGTTGTTCTCTCCATAGAACAAGGAAGTTAAGGACTACCTGATTTGAAGGGACATTTTAGAGTATGTAGTTAAAGTTCATATACATAACACAAGCAGAAGGTTATAAGTCAAAGTGGAAAGGATTGATGATGAAACAGGAGGGGGAGTTTGAGAAATAACAAGAGTAGGGGATTTTGCATGTCCTTAAGGAGAATTATAACAACCATACAGACTATTTATTATGTTCATAAAGTAGCAGAAAGTATTCTTAGAACTTAGCCAACATGTGACTGGAGAGAGGAGATTTTTATCAGTAGAGGTGAATGCAAGTAGAGGTATGGAAAGTAGGTAAGAGGGGAGTTGGAATTTACTGGGAAAATTTACAAAGGATACCAAGGTTTGGGGAGCATACAGCTAGAGAAGGAAAGCCAATAGAGTGGGATGAGGCTATGCAGAAGTTTGGACTGCAGGTTATTAGACTACTGTCTCTGATAGAGTATAGGCAGAGGAAGGGACAGCGGATTGTTAAATGAAAAATCAGCTCCTGTAGCAGTTTTCGTTGAGTCTAGAACCTTCTCTGATAGAGTATAGGCAGAGGAGGGGACAGCAGATTTGTAGCAGTTTTTGTTGAGTCTAGAACAGAAGTTGCTGTTAAAGGAATAAAGTAGGGCATGTGAAAAATTGCATAACTAGAAAGAGGATGTAAGAGCACTATAATGTGGAACAATGGCAAGATATATGTATGTTTTCCAAGTGTGCAGTAAAGTCCAGAAAGTTTAGGATTTTTGCTTGGAATTGTTTGCATATGTATTTTTTATACCCCAAGCAGACTTCAGAGAATTTTTCCTCAGACAAATAGCAAATGCTAGAAGTGCAGTGGGAAAGAATGAGGTAATTGTGAAAGCAACAGGTTGGCAGATTTTATGCAGAGTATTTTGTTAGAAAAGCTAGAGGAGCAAATGGCTGTAACTAAGGAAATTATTCTGAGTTGAGGTACAGGATCCGATTTGTCCATAGTATGGCCTTACTAACTAACACTACCGACTGCCAGAAAACTAATTACTATAAAATGGAAAACAAAATGTAAACCATCTGTAACTGAAGCAATGAATATTGTACAGGAAAAAGAACTGGAATTGGGATATTTAGAAAAGGGAAGGAGAAATCCTTAACTAGAATAAAATTAAAATTGTGGGAACAATGCATGCATTATAGTTTTCAGGAGAAGTGAAATTTAAAGGAAGCCAGGAATTGAGCAATTTATGTAATATTGAAATGACTGAAAATTGTTAACATGTAAAGTGCATGAAAATAAAATAAATGTTACTGTGGTTTGTTTTCTCTTCTTTTACTGTATGTGTACTTATTTAAAAAGAAATGCATAATCATATCCTTTGGTAAGTATGACTTCCCTTGTAACTGTTACATTGACAATGCACCCCTGAAACTTGATCCCATAATCAGGGATCTAGGGACCTATATCGACAATTAGGGTTGGGAGGGTGGCCTAATGGTTAAGGTGTTTGCCTTACAAACACAAGGTACAGGGTTTGAATCTCACAGGGGGATAATTGGCTAGGCTTAAAATGGCTTGCAAGGGCAGTTAGCCTAGTACTAATCTATGAACCTATTAACTGTCCTTTAATCACCACTTTTCCAGCACTGTAAAGAAGTCCTTTTTCATTGCACAGCTTACAGTTAAAGGTATGGCATCTAGGTCCAGGAATATAAACATTCCAGTGTACTCTGCTGTTGTCAGGCCAATCATCAAATATAATGCCCCATTTAATATGTACTTGTCCAAACACTTGTCACAGTTGAAGTGACTACAGTGCTTTCTCATTAAAAAAAACTCAGTAGCTAAGTCACTAAAACTATGCAGACAGTCTCAGTTTTGTCCCTCTTCTTAGTATCGTACAAACTACTAATAGGTAATTTCTGCCTTGCGTATAAAGCCTCAACAGACCATATCCTGTCAGAACTATTACATATTTGTAAGTCCAGTAGTAGCATGAACACCTGCTTAAGAGATACCAATCTCTTTTGCAACATAAATAGAACATGTTTGAGGTATGTATCACAGAGGATACCTCTTCTATGGAACAGTCTTCTATTCCACATAAAATGAAGTACTTTTCTTACTCTATTAAAATGTAATTTGGACATATGGATTGGAAACCACAAACTCATCTCTGGTTTAGTGCCCATGTCTCTCTCTCATCAATAGAGATAATAAGTAAATGTTCCAACATATCCTCGTTCTGCCTACCTTTGGATTCTTCACATGCAAAACGTAAGGGCTATTAACTACCATGGGAAGATCAGTGGCCTCCTTTGGGGAGGAGTGGGAGGTGAGGATTTTCAGGATGGTCCAAAGTATTTGGAAAGCTTTTGAGGCCAGTCTTCACATCAACATATTGGAGATGAGAGTCGTTCTCCTGGCATTGCAGGAGCATCAAGAATGCCTCCCTCATGGTGTGAGCTCCATTCTAACCATCAATATGATGTGGTGTGGTACATAGGTATGCAGGGATGAACCAGGTCCTACCCTTTATGTCGGAAAACTGAGAGTGTCGTGATAGACAATAAAAAAAAACTGACACTGTCTTCTAGTAGCAATTCACATTCTTGATAAATCCAACCTCATTGTGCACAACATCAGCAGAAAAGTTCTCATGCCTCACAAATTGTCTGTGAATCCATTGGTGGCTCAGGCCATTTTCAACATTTGGGGGCTATCCATGGTTCAGTCTTTGTGTCCCTGGCCAACACTAAATGCAGCACCTACTTTGCCTTGGTCCTCCAAGATGGACAGTCCCTAAGAAATGCTGTATACAAGCAGTAGCCTCCCAGGATCTTCTGTGCTTGCCCTTTAATTCCCCCAATGCTGACATTCTTAAGAAAGCCCTACAGTACAGAGCAATGATCGTTCTCATTGACCCTTCCTGGCCTAGACAAATTTAGTGACCCCTGCTTAGGTCTCATCTCAGGAAGCAGTCTTGGCTTATAAATATAATTCCAGATCGTTTATCCCTTCTGTCCAGGAAGCCTCACTGGGACCTCCAGATTCTAAAACTAACCGCTTTGTTCCTCTAGTTCCAGTGATCGCCATGAACCCTGCCTTTTCTCAGGATGTTGTTGGGATACTATCTGCATGTCCAAAACAGAAACAAAAGTCCAAAACCTGGAAACATAGGGATAGGCAAAAGCAGATTCAATACCAAAGACTTCATTCCAGTACAATCATAAAGCTTTCGGGAATTACCCTTCATCAGTGTGTAATACAAAAGCTAGAGCACTCATTTAAATACCTAACTTGAATCACATGACACAGTCCAATTAAAATTTAAAGATAACATTTGAATAAAAATAAAGATAAGATTCTTTATATAAAAACTTCGTAAACATTTCATATTCTAGATAAGAAAATACATATATAAAATTTACATATGTATATATACACATTTGCTGTTAATCACTTTAAAGACATTTGTCTCTTCTTCAGAATGGGTTTCACACTAACTGCTACGTTCAAGTCAGGTGGGTGATCTGCCTCCAAGAGTGTTATCCCTGTTATCCATGAATACTCGCACACTTCTAACTCATTTAAGTCACCACCTCTTTTAATTTTATATTTTATATCTACTACTATAAAATTAAATTTATGTTTATCCCCCTTCTCTGTCATATGCTTACCTAAGGCATTAGTATTTACTTCTCTACGTGTCTCGGGTTTGTGTTCAGTAATCCTGACTTTTAATCTCCTTGTACATTTTCCAATATAAAAAGCTGTACATGCCACACAGCATGCCATATATACAATGGCTGTAGTGTTGCACATGGCAAACATTTAGATAGATATTTCTTACCTGTATTCAGATGTATAAATTCACTGCTAGTTGCAATACTATCACAACATTTGCAGTTATAACAGGGAAATGTTCCATGCTTCTTACTTATTTCAAATTTTTGTCCAGTAAAGTCTTTATAACATAATCTCTGTTTAAGATTTGAGCATGTCCGATATTGAAACGATGGAGTATCACCTATCTTTAAAATCTCAGGCATGTTTTTTTTTTTAAATTCCCCAATTGTTCATAATAAGGTTCTTAATGCCTCTTGCTCTTCTACTATATGTAGTAGTATATCGCATATGTCTATTCATGATCTTGTCATTCTTCTTCTTATAGTTAGATCTTAAGTAAGATTCTGAGAAATACGGTCTCACCTCACTGTCTTTTTTACTTACAACCTCATAAGCTATTTGTTGTAACATCTCACTGTTATAACCACATTATTTAAACTCTGTGGTCATTTTATTCAACTCAAGATGAAAACTCTCTTCTAGCTGTTAACATTTGCCCTTTCACCACGGCTTTAAAAGTATGTGCTGCATGCATACTGCTCCTATGAATATAGCGGTTAGTGTGCGCCTCTTTCTTATAAATAGAAGTAGCAATGTTATCAGCATACGTAGTTAAGCATACATCTAAGTAAGTAATGTTATCATTAGGAAACTGCATCGTAAATTTCAAAAAATCAGTTGTGGAATTCAAATAATCTACAAATGTATACAATTCATCATCACTTCCAGCTCACAAAAGAAACATCTTCTACAAAATGTTTAAAGAACAGGACTTTATCCCCAAGAACATGTGAAGTGTTGTA
The DNA here is from genome assembly GCF_019279795.1 of Protopterus annectens. Lineage (NCBI taxonomy): Eukaryota > Metazoa > Chordata > Ceratodontiformes > Protopteridae > Protopterus > Protopterus annectens. The sequence continues at coordinate 945,048,148 of NC_056726.1, forward strand.
GACAAATTCTTCCCATTCAGATATTACAGTATTGGTATATGTGTTACCCATTGGGGTGCCCATATCTACCCCATTTTTCTGTAAATAAACACAATCATTAAACATAAACACATTGTTAGCCAATACCAATTCGGCAAGTTTACACAACGTTTCCACTTCTCTACTAGCCATGTCAGTATTTTTGTATAAAAATTTCATAATGCCTCTAACCCATATCCATTAGGTATCACTGTGAACAGTGATTTAATATCAAGTGTTACAAATAAAACCATCGCCTTTGTGTTCATTATGCCAGCAGTATAATTGTTTTAAAAAATATTTTGCATCTTTGGTGTTACTTTTCACTTTATGTAAATATTTACTTTAAAATAAGTTGTAAATAATTAGAGATGGGCTCAGTAGCCCATCCAGAACGGACACAATAGGCTGCATAGGTGGATGGACAAGGTTTTTATGAATTTTTGGCAACCCATAAAGAATAGGGATAATAGGGCAGGGTACTGTAAAAAAGTTGAACAATTCAATATCAATATCATTATTAATCTGTAGTTCATATATATTTATGTTGATCTTACTTATGTGCTTGGATACATCTATTTTAGTTATTTCAACAAAAGTACTGTTGTTATTTAGAAATTCAAACATAAGCTCATTGTAGACATGTCTATCAAAAATAACCACTGCACCCCCTGTTGTCCGCTTGTTTAATGATGACGTCATTGTTATTTTCTAGCTTACTCGGGGCTTCTTGTTAAGATAGAGACAAATTATATATTTTTAGTTCATATATATTTATGTTGATCTTACTTATGTGCTTGGATACATCTATTTTAGTTATTTCAACAAAAGTACTGTTGTTATTTAGAAATTCAAACATAAGCTCATTGTAGACATGTCTATCAAAATAACCACTGCACCCCCTGTTGTCCGCTTGTTTAATGATGATGTCATTGTTATTTTCTAGCTTACTCGGGGCTTCTTGTTAAGATAGAGACAAATTATATATTTTTCTCTCGCACTGTGTATAATACTTGCGAATATCTCTTTTACACATTTCAGTAAATGCATTTAATACAGGGCAGTTAACAGGGATAAATAAGCTGGATCTCTTACATACCGTGGTTGAGTAGATGGAAGATCTTTAAAAAATAAGTTTCAAGCTAACATTTGTGACAAACAGTCTCAAGTCCGTTAACGCAGTCACCACATTATCAGTATTAGAAGCTACGAAGCTCAAACCTTTCCTTTAAAGTTTCAAATCACTTTCAGTTAGTGTTACACTTGACAAGTTTACAACTGAATTTTTTTAGTCTTTCAAGCTCTTTGTTCTGCTCTTGATTATCCGTCCTTTGCTCCTCCAGTTGCTCCTTTGCTCTCCTCTGGTCTGTTTCCTGCCACTTGACATGTCCCTGTTGTCTAGTTTCTCCAGTAACCTTATGGTTATTCCAGATCTCCCTTGCTGAAAATCCTCTTCTACAATGCATGTACCATTTGCATTTATTGGATGGGCAGCTTCCACTGATGCAACTAAGTCCTGTGCTATAGTTAATGTATTAGTGTTAATTGTCTGTTGTATTTTATCAGTTGTAATTTATCAGCATTACTAGTATTAACCAATTTGCTTGGAGAAAATTAATCTATTGAATCCATCGATCCATTTGTTGTTTGGTGGTGAACACGCCTCCCCCCTTCTCTAGACGCTGACGTTGGGCTTTCATTAGGCCAGGAAATAAATGCAGCAATTTTTGAAATCATTAAAGTCTCTGATAAGCTTTCTTTTTTTGGCTCCAATTAGTTTTGTTTCAAATTGCGTTAATCCTTCAAGCATACTATGATAGAGTAGTGAACTTTCAGTAGATAAAGGTACTTCAAATAGCTTGTTTTCAAGCAGGGTTATATCTTTTTGTAGGTCACATTCCACCTTATAAAAATCATTCATTAACTTCATATAGTCTGCTCCAATTTTTAAATTAAGCTCCTGACATTTTTTTTAAGTAAATCGGGATGGTATTCTGGTATGAGGGCATTTTTAGAACTCTCAGACCACGTGGAACTATCCCGTATTCCAAGTATGCTGCAAAACTAAGACGTTGCCATTACAGCCTTTTAAAAGACTCTAATACATTCATTTTGAGCTTCAGATTATTAGTAGAAATTACTGTGTTGTTAACTTGGTCTTCATAAGATTCTTTTAGAAACACCAATAACGGATTATTTTGTATCAATAACAATTGATTTTAAAGTGCAGTTATTACCACATATTGCATTACTCATAGAAGCCATAGACTGTGTCATATTGTCAAACTGCTTCTCCTAATGTGTGTGGCTGTTCCAAAATTCACTAACAAAGTACAAAACACAAGGACCAGCACTCGAGTAAACCAGGTTAGATAAAGGCAAGGATAGTATCTGCATCCCAGAAATATTCCCCATAGAAACATACCTTTGTAAATGGAAGCATTTTGCTTTCTGACATCTCATCAGATTAATCCCTTAGAGGCCTCAGCCCCTGATGTTTTGCAGATTCTGACATTTATAGTTGATGCATGGGCCAGTTTTTCAATGATTAAAGTGCAGTTGGCATCAATTTCTATTTTTCTTCAATCCGATTCTTGTTTGCTAACCTGAAATAAACTGTGTAAGGCTTTCTTGAAAGGAGTCTTTTTCTTGAGGCTGTCAAAACAGCCTGTCCCTATTTGGAATTTAAATTTTGCGCTGGAAGCTGTAACACAACTTTGCTTTGAACCAACTTCCACTTCAACCTTGACATTTCTTTCTTGGAACCGTTTTTTTCCTAGTGGCTATTGCTTACACCAGAAGAATTTCTGAAATGCAGTCCCTGTCTTCACCAAGTCCATACATTATGTTTTGCAAGGACAGGGTTTTCCTCCGAACCAATCTGTCCTTCATTCCTAAGGTAGTATCTGAATCAGTCTGCTTGTATTCTTCCCTAGCTATTGCAATAATGGAGAATACACACTTCATACCCTGGAAGTTCACAGGTAGCTGAGTTTTTATTCACTTCATACTAAAGAATAAGAACAACTCACAAATGGTTATTTACTTTGTTCCAAATAAGTCAAGTAAGAACGTCTCCAGAATAACTCTGTCCATATGGCTATTAGACTGGATCACCTTTGTGAATCAAAGCCACGGTGCATCTCTTTCAGTCAAACCTAAGGCTCATTCCACACATTCTATAGCCACAGCTACAGCATTATTCAAGAGTTCTTCTATTGATGATATGTGTGCAGAGGCAACTTGGTCAACATTGCATACCTTTTCAGAGAACTACAAACTTGATTTAATCTTTAGGTCCAGAACTTCAGCCTCCATCCCTGGAACTCTTGTCATGATACCACCTAGGGTTTCCAGTAGCTGGGGTTTCTGACCCAGCAGTTGGATTAGATAGATGGAATGCAACTGGTATGGAAGTTATGTACTTAGTATGACAATGGATTCTTTCATTCCTGTCCATCTGATAAAGCAACCATTATCCCAGCCTTCTGTTATTGTGAATTCCTTAAGGTGGCTTACACTGTCTTAGCATTTTATGCAGCAAAATTGATCTGAGGGAAGCTGAGCTGAAAGGACAAGGAGCATTGTGGGAGAGAAAATTTTGAGCAGAGTCTGGAGCACTAGCTTTGCTGGTATGGATCCAACAAGCCGCTTGAACAGAGCAACAGTTAACATGGGACAGACAGGACTGAAAGGATCCATCATTATTGCATGTGCATAATTTCTATTTTCCTCTTTATCAAAATGATGTACACTTGTTTTTGTATCAGTTTTTGTTTGCCAAAATGGCTAAATTTGTCCCTGAAAATGATCTTCTGACTAGTGTACCTACCTGGTTATGAAAGGTTTTGTAAATGCTTCATAGGTTCATAGGTGTGTACTAGGCTAATGGCCCTGGAGCCTTTACAAGCCTAGCCCATAGAGGTGCCCTGGCATTGTGCCACCCAACGTTAGTTCCCAGTGTCTCTATCAGATAGAGCCACTGGAGTGATTCCCCGGGGTGAACTTTCTATTTCCCATCCACTCATCAAGATTTCTCTTGAAGAGGGCCAGTGAGGTGCTTTGCATTATTTCTGTACAGAATGACATCACATTCATCTGGTCATCTGACTCTGCTTCCTGCACTATCTCTCATCACTAGAATCTACCAGAGTTTAGCACCTATGTGCTACAAAACACACAAAGCTTTGCTCAGATGTGCTGGAAGTCATAAAACCATAAAACCATTTTGCTCTTCCTACAGGAGCTGCAACCTATTCTCTAGCACAGACATTGTGTCTCTGGCTCCTTCCAAAACTGTGGGATAACATCTTTATGGCTTAACCCATGAAGTAATTTAATTTCAAGAATATTTTGCAGAGTCAGGTGGATTAAAATTAACCTCTTCACTTCCAGTCTATGCTGTTACAATGTATACATTAAAAGTTACAATAATGCATGCACATCTCTTTTCCTTCCAGCAGGGCACACTGTTGATACATTTTAACACAAGCAAACCTCACAAATACATTTTCAGCACAAGCATCTGTACAAGTCAGTTTGATATTTAAACGACATATAATTATTTACAAAATTCCAGCTAGCTGTGCTGGCATATGTTACAAATCCACTGCCCTGTTTCTTCTGGCATGGCTGGCAGTACCTCCTATCATCACAGACTAGACTTTTAATGATCTGTAGACTGTCTGCCCAAGCACTTTCTTAGGAAACGAGAAAAACGTGCACACACCCACACATTCACGCTTGTACACACACACACACACACACACACACACACACACACACACACACACACACTGAACACATCTACAGGCAATTTAGGTTGCCAACAGTGATTCAGTTATTAGCATGTCTTTTGGATGTAGGAGGAAATCGATGACCATAATGGCCTTCTGACATACCGCAGGGACAACCACCACATCATGAAAATCTGACTCGGACATTGGACTGTGAATCATCTTGGGGTCTCCTGATTTTCTTTTTAAGGGAAAAGGTAAAGTCAGAAGCTAAAGGGTCTGCCATCCTAGATTGATGATTACCCATCCTAGCTGACATCTAACAAATTTAAAACACAGTCTGTGAAACAAAAAAAGACAGACTCCCAAACAGGGCACTTATTTGACAGAGATTAGCGAAGCAACAGTACCAACTGACCAAATGTGGATCAGTCTGATGGATGCACAACCTGCGTTTCGGCAGGTGTTGAGATTATCTGAAGATCTTGTGTGTACGTCTGCCTTTATACCCTGACACACATGAATTGAGGTCACAGATTCTCTCCTGGCCTGTTTTCTCTTGCTCTCCTTGGAGCTGGAGGGGAATATATTTTATTGGCTAGACTTGAAATGATCTGTAGACTGACTGCCCAAGTACTTTCCTTGGAAACTAGAAACACGTGCACACACCCACACATGCATCCACACACACACACACACACACACACACGCACACGCACCCATAACCTCAGAGATTACAAACAAAAGATCAATAACTTCAGCACCTTCAGTTATCTGGACAGGCAAACATCTCTCTCTATATACTCTGTACTCAGTCTTTTACAGACTCTTTTGCAGTAATCTGTGTCTAGCCTAGTGATTCATGAAAGACCCAGCCTTCCTTGACCTACTTCTTTGCAGAGAAAATAGCTCTTCAAGTACCCAGTTAAAAGATCTAAACCTTCATCAATGTTAAATAAAACATGTTGATGTGATAGGCTCCTATTGTAAAATATCCCCCATCTCTTGAACAACTTTCCATTGTATATCGAGCACAGTATCACACTTATCACCTTCAAAGTGAACCTAGATAATTGGATGGGTAGCTTCAGAGTCTCTCCTGGCCTGTTTTCTGTTGCCCTCCTTGAAGCTGGAGGGAATTTCTGAATGTATTTTATTGGCTATGTGATATCCCCACTTTGGGCCAGTAATCAAGGGGCCTGAATCCTCACCACTAATGCTGGAGAGGGACATTCACTTGGAATACAAATGGATGCACTCAGTATTTCCAGATGCAGACCTCTCTGCATCAAGCACAATTTCCTTTAAATGTACATAGGGAATGCGCTCAATCCAGTGGCTGGTTCCTCTCTATATCTGTCCAGACCCCGAATAAGACTCCCCACTGGCACAGCTTAGATTTGAGTCCTTAGCTGAGGTTCCAAGCGAAGTCCTCCCACACTATCTCTGTGAAACCAGTGCTTTGTGTCCCTGTTCCAAGCAGCTGACACACAAATCCACACACACACACACTTTTTCACCTGGGAAAGGCTGGCACAGATTCACCTGCTGTGCCCCCTTCTGCCCAGACTGTAAGGTAGTTATCACTCCACCAGAAGATCTGCCAGCTACTTTAAGGCTCTTACAAGGGTACCCAATTATACCGAGTGAAATTAATATGAATACAAATGGTAATGTTTCAGGATTACAGAGTTATCACCAAATAAATATGTGCAAATACTCTCAAAACTTAATATTTTTCTAAAATGATCAGCCACAATGAGAAGTGTAAATATATTTAATAATAAAAGAATATGAAAATACTAATTATCTATTTACAGTAAATACCAAATATCTATTTACAGTAAATACCAGAGTTTTAGTCACAGCGAATATTAAAAATAGCACTGATGGAAAGTTTCACACCATTATAGAAAAACAGTATTTAGTTAATCTCACTATCTATTCCTGATTGACGAAACTAATTACTATTCCTACTTACCAAATAGAGCAAGGCAAGAGGGGTGAATGGTTCTTGTTGTCAGATCCAAGACAGAGTATGGAATGCTGCTGGGACTTCACTCTCCGCTGATATTCATAGGTGTGTACTAGGCTAATGGCCCTGGAGCCTTTACAAGCCCAGCCCATAGAGGTGCCCTGGCATTGCGCCACCCAACGTTAGTTCCCAGTGTCTCTATCAAACAGAGCCACCGGAGTGATCCTGGGGTGAACTTTCCACCTCCCATCCACTCATCAAGACTTCTCCTGAAGAGGGCCAGTGAGGTGCTTTGCATTATTTCTGTACAGTATGACATCACATTCATCTGGTCATCTGACTCTGCTTCCTGCACTATCTCTCATCACTAGAATCTACCAGAGTTTAGCACCTATGTGGTACAAAACACACAAAGCTTTGTTCAGATGTGCTGGAAGTCGTAAAATCATAAAACCATTTTGCTCTTCCTACAGGAGCTGCAACCTATTCTCTAGCACAGACATTGTGTCTCTGGCTCCTTCCAAAATGGTGGGATAACATATTTATGGCTTAACCCATGAAGTAATTTAATTTCAAGAATATTTTTCAGAGTCAGGTGGATTAAAATTAACCTCTTCACTTCCAGTCTATGCTGTTACAATGTATAAATTAAACCAGTTACAATAGTGCATGCACATCTCTTTTCCTTCCAGCAGGGCACACTGTTGATACATTTTACCACAAGCAAACAGCATTGGTGCCAGCAATTTTTGAGCACCTGTTACATTCTCGGATTATTTTAAAGAAACATAGGGGAATAAGTATAACTACCCTGCAAGGGGTATAACCATATACAAAATTATAAGTCATGCAATGTTATGTACAATACAATGTATTTTGAAATATCTGCTACTTGCCATTTTATTGTAACCTACAATGTGTTTATTCTTATTTTGTTTATTGTGTTCATTTTCATTGTAACCTTTAACCTTGTTATTACTGTTGTGTTCAATGGAGCTTTTCTCCCCGGGCCTCTACTGAAAATGGACATACATCCAGTTAGACTAGCCCGGTCAACAAATGTAAAATAAAATAAATAAGTTTAAACCTTTATTGTTGAATTATGTTTTCTTATCCAGAAGGGACTGGCATTCCTTTTAGCCTTTTCTGTTTTACAAGAATTTTCTTCAGAATTTTAGTTTAGCTCATTCTAAAGGAAAATCAGTCAGTTCTACCATATACTAAACATTCCTTTGTTTTCCTTATTTGAGAGTTAGTATTGTAAGCTTTCATCTCCTTGATAGACTGTTTCATAATTTCCTAAAAGTTATGGGTTTTGATGCATTTTTCAGGACTTTCAACCAGTTATTAGCTGTATAAATATGAAGGGTCCACTGCCTCACCAGTTTTCTCTCCCTGCCATACACACTCTGCTTTTAACTTTAGGATCTGGACTGCATAATTTAGGATAGAAATAAGCAATTTTTCTTGGGCAAGTAAGCATCTTAACATGACTGCTGACTTATTGAATCCACATAAAAAGATTGAAACAGGGTATAACCATATACAAAGTTATAGGTCGTACTACTGTGGACTCTCAACCCTCTCTGAACTTCTAGTCTCCTGCTAAGAATGTAGCCTTCTTGAAATTTCATAATTTCCCTCATCATAATTCATAGGTCACCCTGTGAAGTACATGGCAGAAAGCAAGCACTTGTTAGTGTGACTTTCTGGGAGTCATTACCCTTTTAGTATAAACATATCAACTTGGCTAATCTATCTATTTGTCCTGGTCTCTGTCTAGGACTTTCCTTGATATCTGTAATGCAGCCAGCATAAGAAAAATGCCATTCCATTTAACTGTACTTCAGTAGTTTTAAATGTTAGGAGTCCTCACTGTACGTTTCTTGCAAGCATAGTCTGAAGCTGAATTTTTTTAATGTAAGCATAGATCCTTGCCCTCTTAATCTGGCTTGTGAACTCCTTAATATTCCAAATGTAAACTGATAGTTATACAAGCCACTGGCACAAATTAGTGTGCAAGTGAGTCTAAACCGGCCTCCCTCAAAGTGGGACACCACCTCCCCAAGTGGAAGTGTCTGTGTCCCATGTGAGCTTTGACTTGTTTACTTTCCAGCTTGATTTGTCTACTTTATGAAAATTATTAGCTAACAGTCACATAAGAAATATTAAAATGAAAATTTTCCAGGTAGGAAACTTTTTTCATCTGTCTGTATATTACAGATTCCAGTGAAAATAACTCGTCCATGTTAAGACCCAACTACAATTTTACAGTAGTAGTTTTTTTAACCCGCGGTGGTGGTGCTGCGGTAGCGTTGTCACCTCACAGTAAGACGCTGTCCGGTTCGATTCTCAGCTAGAGCGTCTTCTGCGTGGAGACATGCGTGAATGGGCATACCTTAGTTGAAGGTTGTGCATCAGGGCTGGTAACTCTGCACGTAAAAATCAACTACCAATCATTAGCGGACCGGAGTTCCGCTGTGGCGACCCCTAACCGGGAAAAGCCGAAAGACACAACAACAAGTTTCAAGCTAATGAGCACTGAATCACAGCTCTGCCTAAGTTTGAACTCAGTGTAACATGGTAACTTTCTAAATGTAAAAAAATAACTTCACATTTAATTTATTTTATCACAACGGAGTAATTTGTTACCTTTTCTTCAGAACAGCAACAGTCTGCAACATCCATGTATGGGCATCTGTCAGAATATGGGTGCAAGTTTGGCATCATTATGTCACAAATGTTGATATTTTTTCATAATACTTTAGTCACCCAGTAACAAGTCTAAACTGTAATTGTGATTTGCCTAGAAAATGTTTTACCAAGAGAAAATAACTGCAAACAAAATTCAAGTGTGTACCACAGGCTCTACATCATGACTTAACATAGAATAACATCCACTTTCTTTGAATTCTGATATATCTTTTCTACATTTCTAAATTTATAAATAAATAAGCAGCAAGTATTAACTAACCACATCACACTAGGCCATCAGAAAGATCTTTACCCCCTCACCTAAAAGAAAAGAAAAGATTTACATGTACTGTAAACACAACCATTAGTTCTAATTAAAATGCCTATTACAAATGCAAAAGGGGGAAAAGGTGTGCCTGGGAGGCATAATATTTTTTGTAATTCTAACAAATAATAAGGAAACTTTTCTGTGTGGAAGATCTAAGATTCCCTAGAGTTCATGCACCTAATAAAACCCATACTGTGAATATCCTACCTAATAACAGGGGGTAGAAATACTTTCTTTTAAAATCTTTCCAAAGTATAAATCCAAAAGAATGTAGGGAAGCACAAGCTAGTTCAAGCTGAATCTTCTGTTTTAAAATGCACAAATGATCCAAATAGTAGTTGAAAAAACAAAATAAACTGAGTTAAAATGTGATTTGCTTGTTACGGAACTCCATTTCATGAAGTGACCTCCTTTACCACCTTCCCTCCCTATAATACAAAAAAAAACTGGAAGCTGACAGTCTGAGATCTACTGTAAACTTCCATCCCAACTGAGTTAAAACTTGATTTTCTCTTTACGGAACTCCATTTCATGTATGTTATTTATTGTTGTATATCCTTCATTTGATGGATCCACTGTGCTTTAACCTCTGCTGCACATCACCAGGGCTCTGTAGTCCTCCCCCTTCCCTCTACATTCTCCCACATTCATACAGTGCTGAAATGCTGATACCTGCGCTACTTTCACCTCTAGTACTCTGCTTATCCATATCTCTGTCTTACCTTTTTTACTCTGTGCTGGTCTCTGCTTCATGCTTCCCTAGTTCTCCTGCCTTTTTTCTTATTCCCCATCATATTCTGCTCTCTCCTCCCTCTCTGTTAATACTTGTAATAGCTTCTCACTCTTGGGAACACTACTACATGTACATATATTTTTTCTCAAAACCTTAAGAGGACTTTCTACTTTACCCTGCCACTCTACTATGCTCTGCAAACCCCTCACAGCAAGCTCTGTCTCTTAAGTTGAACTACACACAAAATAAAATGACATATAATACAAACAGCAGTGCTTATTGATAGGGTTTTTGGATGATCTCTTGTATTTCCAGAAGTCTGCTCATCCCGCTCTGTTCCCCTAACCTACCCCATTCCCACCCACCCCTGCAACCATTTAATTTATAGTTATAGACCACACCCCTAAATTGCCAGTCATCACCTCTCATCCACCCAGTTATCTTATCACATTGCACTACTTCCTTCCCCTAACTAAGTTGGCACACCTCATCTCCACTGTATCATCCCTCCTAACTTTGAATTACTTAACCCTCCATTCTCAACCTAACTATCCTCGAGACTAGAGCCATGTTCCATACTCTACATACTCATACTCTAAAACCCTGCTCTATACCTTCATAATTACAATGCTGTTTCTTCTTTCAGCCTTCACCACTTACCATACGAAATTTCATTACAACATCACCCCCATGGCAAACTGCAGGAATAAGCCATCATGGTGATACAGTACATTTTCAAATAGCTCCATGCCTCTATAGATCCTCCTGTGCTAGCTTTATCCTATATAATAGGCAGTCACCTAATTGCACTTCTCTATACTCTATATATCCCTTACCTCCATTCTTCTTTTCCTATCCTACACCACCTCCCTACATACTATATTTCTACTCCCCAACTTCAACATTTTCCTCTCCACCCATTGCACCCCATACTAATACCAATAGTTTCTCTGACATCTCCCCCTCTTTATTCAACTTCCATACTTGGCACCTTACAAATATTAGATCCTTTGTCATTATAATCAAACTAAAATTAATTTTCAACCTCCACCATAGGCCTCTCTTCATTACTCAACATCCCTCTATAATTACATGTCACTACCAGGCCCTCTGTCTATGTGGCGACATTCACCCCAACCCTGGACCAATCAACCATTCTACCCAAAATCTTTCTTCTAGCACCAAGAACCTCTGCTTCACTACAGTTAATGTACATAGTATCTGTAACAAAACCACTGAATTCCATGCCTGACTATCTCACTGCTCCCCAGATATTATAGCACTCACAGAGACCTGGTTAAAACTACATGTTGCTAACACTGAAATAATCCCTCCAGGATATAATATACATAGAAATGACCGGCTACATAAAAAAAAGGTGGAGGTGTCACATTAATCTACCATGACACTTTAGCTGTTACATCATATGATAAACCTATACCAACATTTGGAAAAATGGAATTATTGCTAGCTAACCTTCACATCAAGAACAGAAAACAAGTATGTATTTTTGTACTCTATATTCCCCCTGGTCAAAACATACCTACTCTTGAAGATGTACTATCCTGGACCACCCTCAATATATCAAATTAAGCCATCATTCTTGGTGATACAAATATAAACTGGCAAACTCTCATCCCTGACTCCCCAGTAAATAGTATTAACTTGCACAGGTTTACTCAACTCATCTCTAACCCCACCCGTTAAGGTAAAAAAACAAACCAAATCAACCCTAGACTGGATACTCATCTCACACCCTCAAAAATTCACCAAGGCAGGGACCCCTTCCCGATACCTTTAGTGACCATCTTCTTGTCTATACCCATATAACCCAACTTCAAGTACACAAACTGCAGTGTCTAAGAACAACAAGGAATTTTTCCCATTTCAATAAACAACTATTCTTAGAGTCTCTAAAACCCCACGACTGGTCCCCTACCTGCTTCAATAAAGTATTTTTAGATATTCTATACAGTCTTGCCCCCACAAGTACCAAAAGAGTAAAGGCTAACCATGCCCCATGGCTGACTAAACAAATTAAATGGTTATTTACCTCCAGTGATAAAGCCTGAAAGGAATGGCATAGGAATAGAACCCTACAACTTGAACTCAGATATAAATAACTCCGTAAAATGCCAAAAAACAAGTCATCAATGATTTAAAAAAAAGGCTATTTCTCCACTAAACTGACTACCCAACAAAATAACCCCAGATTTTTCTGGAACTTTTTTCCTCTCTCCTAAATCCTGGTACTCAATACAACCCCTTCCAATCTCTTGACAAAGATCCTCAAGAAATTGCCCAAGCCTTCAATTCTCATTTTATTGATACTATCCAGAAACTTGTTAATGATTTCTCTCTACAAACTAGCAGAAGTATAATTGGCAACATAAATGATAATGTACTCTGTCTCCCCATATCAAATGCAATTCCAACAAAAACCCATCCAGTCCTCTAATTACATTACAACCAGTACCCACTTCTCTAGTTCATAAACTGCTCACAAAACTAAAAACATGCTCCCCCACTTCCGATGGCCTCCCAGCTGAATACTTAAAACTTGCAGCAGATTCTGTAGCTCTTCCAATTAGCATTCTCATTAACCGATCAATCTCTGAATCATATGTCCCACAGCTATGGAAAAAATTACTCCCCTTCACAAAGGCGGTAACACCAGTGATCTTTCTAACTACCGGCCCATCTGCATACTTTCACCTCTATCTAAAATTCTAGAAAAGTGTGTTCATTCTCAATTACTAAAGCATCTCGCACCCACCCAGCAGGGTTTTCGGCCAGCACACAGCACAACAGCCTTACTGTCATTTACCAACACTGTATACAGAGCTCTTGATACAGGCCTACTAACCTCAGTGATCCTAGTAGACCTATCAAAAGCTTTTGATACCGTGTCCCACTGAAAACTACTTTTATAACTTGAGAATGTAGACTGCTCACCACATGCACTAATCTGGTTCCAAAACTATCTACATAACAGAAAACAATTTGTTAGATGGCAAAATAAGCAATCCAATTACCTACTCAACAACAAAGGCGTTCCCTAAGGGTCTGTTCTTGGGCCCTTGCTTTTTAACATATTTATTAATGATCTCCATAAAGCATCCCTGCAAAGTACACTCATTCAGTATGCAGACAATTCGACATTAATTACATCCTCCAACAACACCTCAAATCTCCTAAAATTAACACAAAATGCATTTACTTACATCAAATCCTGGCTTAACAAAGCTCAACTGCTACTTAATCCCAAAAAATCAAAACTTTTACTCTTCACAACCAAACATTTAACTCTAGACTGTAAAATAGTCTCTCAAAACAATACAGAAATTGAAGTTGTAAAAACAGCCAAACTACTTTGGTATCACAGTTGATGACAAACTATCCTTTGAGAATCATATACTCAGCCAAATCAAAAAGACCCATTTTAAGCTTGGCAAACTCTGTTTGGACAAGTCTACCAAGTTGAAACTAGTTAGTAGTCTACTTCTACCCTCCCTCCTCTATGGTTGCCCCATTTTCACTAACTTACACACACCTCTCATGAACAAACTGCAGTTGTGCTACTATAAAATAGCTAAGTTCGTCTCCAGCATGCCAACTCGCACACATCATTGCCTGGCCATTTATAAACTGGTTTGAGTTTCCTCATTACCTACATTACTCCCAACTTACTCTCACCCACAAACTACTAAATAATCCAAACTACTGCCCATCCCTTCAAGCTATAATACAAACACACACCCCTACTCAGCATCTTAGGTCCTCTAACAAACAACTCTTAACCATAACTAAATCCAACAAAAGAACTGGATAATGTCTTTATTCCCATGCTATTGTCAAACTGTGGAATATGCTCCCGCTCTCTATTACTCAACTAGAATCTTTAAAAACATTTAAATTTGCACTAAAAGAACACTATCTCAAAAACCTTGCCTGTTCTTGTAGTCCTATGATTAAGCCACCGTAAATGTTTTGGCCACTATACACTACAAATACTTTTACTAACTTAATATAGTTACAGTTTACACTGTCTTCATCTCAAATATCTCTTGCTTTCTTTATTTCTGTGGTTAAATAAACAGCATTCTTACTTATGAGAATATACAAATAGAATTACTAAACATTTACCACACTGGGTTTATTTTCTTGTATTGTATACCTCTATAATATGTATTTGTCTTATATATCTACTTCAATTTGTATTATGTAAAAACTTTCTTGACTTTCAAAGCTGATTTTATGTAAAAATGTATGTGATTGTATGCAGCTTTTCTCCCCAGGCCTTCACTGAAAATGGGTCATTGGGACCAGTGGACTTTCCCGGTCAACAAATGTCAGTCAATAATAAATAAATAAAACATGCTAAAAATGTGTAAGTTTACCAAACTCTGTCTACACATATTGAAAAAATTTACATGCTGCGGTGATATACAGCCCACTCCTGGATCTAACACAGTAACCAACCGTAACTCTGATCAGCTTAGCTCAGTACACCACAGACAAAATTCCTCTCTCCTCTTCCTCAACCTGAATATTAGAGGTATCTTAAATGAAGTTCATGACCTTCATGCCCTACTAGCCCTATATAAACCTGAGATTGTAGTACTCACAGAAATATGGCTTAAACCAGAGAACAATAATAACGAAATAACAGCGCCAGGCTGCAATATCATACGCAGGGATAGAAATGGCCAAAAGGGTGGGGTAGGATAGCAATATTATTCAAAGATCATCTCACTCTTGAACAACTTGATGTTAATATTCCTGACATCAACAATGCTGAACTCATCTTTACAAAATTAAAAGTAAACCATAATAAACACAATGTCATAGGCTGCTATTTCCCACCAGGTAATAACATTACTACTATGGAAAGCCTACTAGACTGAATCTCAAACCCTTCCTCAAGAAACAATTTTATTAGGAGACTTTAACATAGACTGGCTTAACTGCTTCAGCATTATCCATCTACCCATCTTAACCTCCATGGGTTTTCCCAACTTATCTCATCCCCCACTAGAACTGATAAAACATCCATATGCCAGTCCATACTGGACTGGCTTCTTGTATCTGATCCCTCCCTTCCATCCCAGTCTGGCTGTCTATCTGATAGTCTCAGCGGCGATTAGCCAACAGACTACTTAGAACTGGAACTCACCAACTCAGTCAGATGACCTTTAGAGTAGTCAGAAACAAAAAGAACTTTAAACCTATTAACTTCATCTCCACCCTAAAGTGTTGCAATTGGAAACCACAGACACAACTATCTTTTGATGAAAGCAGTTCACTACTTTAACTCAACCTTCTTAGAAATATTAAACCATCATGCACACAACAGAATTATAAGAATAAAAGGAAAGAATTTCTTATGGCTAACTAATGAAATTAAATCCATTCTTAAATACAGGGACAAAGCTTGGTTGTAATTTCACAAAAACAAAACAATGTTACATAGAACTTCGAAATAAAGCCAAGAAACTAATAAAACTAGATAAAATTAACTATTACCAAAGACTCCAGGAAAACATGCTCACAACCCACAAACATTCTGGGCTGCAATAAATTCTATACTTCAACCATGGAAGTCTGCTGCTCCAAAACTAGCATTAGTAAGCAACCATGATAACATTTTCACTTGATTCAATAAATATTTCGCTGAAACTGTTCAGGCCCTGGCACATTCCCAAATTAATACTAACTGCCCTTTCCCACAGTCCTCCCAAAATAGCACAAACACTCAAGACAATCTCTCCAACTTTACCTTGCACCTAGTGTCTACCAAAAGTATTTAAAATTCTTCCAGAAACTTCAACCACCTTAGCTGCAGACAATCTACCAGCCAATTACCTTCAGATAGTTGCAGAGGCAATAGCCTATCCTGTTGCCATTCTTAACAAATCCATTTCTCAGTGTCAGGTACCTACTATTTGCAAACTCTCTTATGTAATACCACTACACAAGGGCGGTAATTCCTTAGAACTCCCCAACTACTATCCCATTGTTATTCTATCTCCCTTATCAAAAATATTAGAAAGAGTTGTTCACACTCAACTAATGGACTACCTCCTACATAATTTACTGGCTAAATTTCAGCATGGCTTTAGACCCTTCCATAGTACCACCAATGGTCTACTGTCCTTTACCAACACAGTTAACCACTACAAAAACAGTGGACACTTTGTGTCAACTGTATTCTTAAATCTATCCAAGGCTTTCAGTATGGTCAACCACAATGCACTTCTTAATACCCTATCCACCCTAAACATCAGTACCTCCTCCATCTCATGATTCAAGAGCTACCTAGCCAATAGACAGCAAGCAGTCCAATGGCAGAACCAGTTATCCCCTCTTTTACCAGTATCCTTAGGGGTCCCCCAAGGCTCTATCCTTGGCCCATTACTTTTCTCTCTCTTTACCAACCAGCTATCTTCCTCCACACCCAACACCTCAATAGTGCAGTATGCTGATGACACCACCTTTATATGTGCCACCCATATATTAGATGACCTCCACTCCCTAACCCAAAACTGCTTGTTAGTAGTCGAAACCTAGTTCACAAACTACCAACTTATTTTTAACCTATTAAAATAAAACTACTTATTTTCAGCCCAAGTAGACCCCCCAAGTGATAATTTTAGCATCATGTCCAAAAACAAAACCAAGATCTCCCCCATCCACCCACACAAAACTGTTAGGTGTAGAAATAGACAAACTGCATTTTGATATTCACATAGCCCAAACTTTCAAGAAAGTTCACAAAAAACTAGGAATTCTGTAGTAGAACATGAACACTAAACACACTAAAGCAACAGTAGCCAGGATGCACCTCTTATCCAACAGCTCCCCAGTATGTATGCATCCCCAGTTTTAACTAACATTCACAAGGTTGACTTGAACAAATTAGAATCCTGCTGTAATAAGATTGCTAGGTTTGCTACAGAAGACTTTTATAGGACCCATCACTGTGTATCACTCAAACAACTAAACTGGCTTGAGCTGCCTCAGCTATTGCATCTCAATCAATTGTCACGTGCTCACAAGCTTTACCACCACCCTAATAAGGTCCCAGCACTCCAGAGTCTAATTCAACCCTATACTACAACTAGACCATTAAGATCTAGCATAGATATATAGATATAAATTCTATATTACTATATTATATACATAATGTTATACTTTCGAGAAATTTTCTGCCAGGCCTGGTAAAGTTGTTTAATATGGACAAGGCCGAAAAAAAATGGCATTGAAGTATGAACCATAATGATGTAGTGCCTGTTACTGAAAAAGAAAATATTACAGACAAATTTGTACCCTACATTGTTAGAGTACTTAATGTCCACTTGTGTTTCATTAGCTTGAGTCTATTTCCATTGGTAAGGAATCCCGCCTTGGTACACAGGTTAAATAACAGTTAAGCTTGTTGATCAAAGCAGCATTGCACGCACACACACATTTATATGTTAATATCCATATAGCTATATATTGTATTGAGGTGTGTGTGTGTGTGTGTGTGTGTGTGTGTGTGTGTGTGTATATATATATATATATATATATATATGTGTGTGTGTGTAAAATAGTTGGCATTAGTATGTTTGACTGAAATGCATAACATCAAAAAAAGACCATCATATATACAGTGGATATAAAAAGTGTACACACCCCTGTTAAAATGTGAGGTTTTTGTGATATAAAAAAAAATGAGACCACAATAAATTATTTCAAAAATGTTTCCACCTTTAATGTGACCGATGACCTGTACAATTCAATTGAAAAACAAACAAATCTGTTGGGGGAAAAATATAAAAAAATAGCGTGCAATAAACCCGGTTGCATAAGTGTGCACACCCTTTGAAGCATCTTTTGATTTAATTACAGCATTCAGTCTTCTACTGCCAATCATTAGCGGACCGGAGTTCCGCTGTGGCAACCCCTAACCGGGAAAAGCCAAAAGACGCAACATTCATTCTTCTTGGGTAGGAGTCTATTAGCATGGCACATCTTGACTTTGCAATATTTGCCCACTCTTGCTTGCAAAATCGCTCCAAATCTGTCCGATTGCGCGAGCATCTCTTGTGCACAGCCCTGTTCAGGTCACCCCACAGATTTTCTATTGGATTTAGGTCTGGGCTCTGACTGGGCCATTCCAAAACTTCAATTTTCTTCTGGTGAAGCCATTCTTTTGTTGATTTGGATGTATGCTTGGGGTCATTGTCGTGTTGAAAGGGAAAATTCCTCCTCATCTTCAACTTTCTAGCAGATGCCTGAAGGTTTTGGGCCAAAAGTGACTGGTATTTGGAACAGTTCATAATTCCCTCCACCTTGACTAAAGCTTCAGTTCCAGCTGAAGAAAAGCAACCCCAAAGCATGATATTGCCAGCACCATACTTCATCCAGGGGATGGTGTTCTTTTGGTGATATGAAATGTTTTTTCGCCAAACGTACCTTTTGAAATTGTGACCAAAAAGTTAAACCTTGGTACCATCAGATCATAACACATTTTCCCACATGCTTTTTGGGAGACTTGATGTATTGTTTTGCAAATTTTAGCTGAGCCTGGAGATGTTTTTCTGTGTAAGAAAAGGCTTCCGTGGACAGCTGAACTTTATTTGGGGTTAATCAGATTCTCTTTAATTGATGGCAGGTGTGTACCCAAGAAGACTGAATACTGTAATTAAATCAAAAGGTGCTTCAACAAAGTATTAGATTAAGGGTGTGCACACTTGTGCAACCAGCTTATTGTACTTTTTTTATTTTTTTATATTTTTTCCCCTAACATATTTGTTTGTTTTTCAGTTGAATTGTACAGGTCATAGGTCACATTAAAGGTGGGAACAGTTTTGAGATTATTTAATGTGGTCTCATTTTTTTAAATCACAACAAAATGGCATTTTAACAGGGATGTGTACACTTTTTATATCCAGTGTGTGTATGTGTGTGTGTGTGTGTGTGTGTGTGTGTGTGTGTATATATATATATATATATATATATATATATATATATATATATATATATATATATATATACATATGTCTGTATATTCATATGTAGTTGGTATTTTGGCTGAAAAGCCATTTCATCAAAAATTGTTGAAGTTTTGAGATGGTATTTATGGTGCAATTTTACATTTTGATTCCACCACCATAATGTGAAAGAATAAAACGTCTGAGAACCATAACTCCAGGAAGCATTAGAATAAATTTAGCACTTTAATGTTAACACATCATCTGTATGTTTAACAGTAACACATCGTCTGTGTGTTTAAAACAACAATGTCCCTCAGAATGAGGACATCCCTCCAAGTACACCTTCTTCCATTTTTTACAGGAACAAGAGTTTCCATCACTCCTAAGGGATTCAGAAAAAATCTCAAGTCAGGAAAGAGGGCTGTCAGATGGTTCCAGGTCAGACAAAAAGATGTTTACGGAAAACCAATCAGACAAGATAGGATTACCAAAGACAAAGCTTTCCATGTGAAAGGGGCAGAGGGAGGGAAACCAGCAGATGACAAAAACGATATTAGTCGTGCTTTCCCTATTTTTATTTAAAGTACTACTGTTTTTACCGATATTGAATTGAAAGTGCCCAGTAAGGGATTTTCTGTCATCCTTGTGCAAAGGGCTAACACAGTAAGCGTTTCCTAACTTTAGCACAGTTTACATTATTTATTCAAGGATATTAAGATTTATAGAACAATGCAGTTTTGTACAGTAGGAAAAGTTTCTTTTTTT